>NC_064848.1:30003441-30274842 GCF_024139225.1 Suncus etruscus
ATTGCTGGTACATTTGGGGTTAAGAATGACAGGCTATATAATCTCTGTGCCCTGTTTTTGACCTGAGCTTTTATCCCAAGCCAGGCTTTCTCTTCTAGCAGAACCAAAACAAGTGAAATTAAAATATATAGAAAGATATATAAATAAATAAAAATAATAAAACAAAAAAGGATGGAGGAGGCTACATTTGCCTTTGGAAATAAATACACTAAAGAGATATTACTATTGAGGTATTAACGTACAGGGAAAATATAGATATCCTTATTAAGTCTTTAGAGTTACTGAGTCTTATTGAGTTTTTTTGAGATCCAGTGTTACCCCTCCCTAATGACATATGCTAATCTCACCTGGATGCTGAGGTCCACCCACAGATAGGAGGGGTCTGTGGTTGCTAATTAAGGGTTTGCCTAGAGGTGGAGGAGAGAGAGATCAGACACAGATGATGCAGAGCAGCAGGAAAAAGATTCCTTAGCTTAGAGGCCATGTGAAAAAAACACATGGCAATTAGGGCTTTGTAATAAAGCTGGATGTCTCCTGAAATTTCAGCGGACTGCCTGTGGATCAGTTCTTCACCATCACCCTGCACCTACAGACTGCTGACCAAAGGGGCTGCAGGAGCTTGGCCCAGCAGAGAAAAGCCTCACAACCATCCACACCACTAGGACTTTATAATTAATAACTAATACAACAATCCAGGGCACATTTTCATTCCACAACCATGGTCTTATTGAGTGGTGGCTTGCAGCAGCTAAGGGATCAGGTAGTGTCATTGAGCTTGAGGGTCCTTCTGGAGCTGAATTAGGTAGCATGCAACTAAACCACACTTAGTAATGTGTGTGAGAAGAAGGGCCACATAGAATGAGTCACCCGGAGTGGTGGCTGCAGCTTCTTGCTGGAGCATGAGCTGTGGGACTGAGAGTTGTTCTTTCACTTTGGGAGCTGGGTAGTGGCTTATTGGGGTCAGGAGGTCTGTCTCAGTTTAAAAACTGAGGGTAAAGAGGGTTAAATAGGGAGGGATAATGGATCAGGATTGGGAGCATGAGAGAATAAAAGAAGTTCTGAATGGGATAGGAGGAATAATATATAAGAGGGACTATATACAATATAGGCATGGATTGTTTACAATATAGATTGGGCATACGTAGGGGAGTCCACTATATACAAACTCATGCCGACTTATTTACGTTAGAATTCTCTTCATAACTTGAGGCCTGACCCTCATGGATTAGGTCTGAGTGCATAAGAAATAATTGAATTAAGAAAAAATAAGTAACTAGCTAAAATATAAATTAGGAGAGAAAGAAAAACATCAGGAAAAGAAAAAAAGAGAAGAGAAAAAGAAAAAAATTTAAAAATAAGTAAAAAAAAATATTGGACTAGATCCTCAGAATGGGAAGGTTTTCCAATTTCAAGGCATTTCGGCATTTCATCAATAGCAGGGATGAACTTTGATATATGAAGCGTTCAGGGTTTGATTGTGGCTGGATCATTTTAGAATGAGCATAATTCTTATGTCTAGAGCACTAGAAAATTAGTAGTATTTAATATTAAGCAACATTTTTTCTTTAATTTTTAGATTTGTTTGTTTGTTTGTTTTGGGGTTTTTTGGGGGGCACACTCAGTAGTTCTCAGGATTTATTCCTGGTTTATTCCTATTTTTAGGCTAATTCTTGGTTGGTTCATGGGATCTAAACCAGGTTGATTGACTGCATGTGAGTTCTCAGCCTGATATACTATCCCTCCAGTCTGTAAGCAACATTAGGACTTCTGTCTCTGCACTCAGAAATTACTCCCAGTAGTGCTGGGAGGAACATATGAGATGCTCCGGATCAAAACCAGGTTAACCTCCTTAACCTCTGTTCTATTTCTCTTGCCCCACAGCAACATTTTTGACCAAGAAATATTTGTAACCTTTATAAAAAAGTTATTACATTTATTTTTCTATTTTTGCCATATGAATGTTCACTTTCAGTACTATTAAGTCTGTTATTCATAAAATTATTTTGAATTACTTAGATGATTCTTTATGGCTTCTCCAAGTTTAGATTGGTAAAGGACCGACCTACCTACAGCTATTCTGCTTGTGAGATTAACATTAGAAAATAGAATTTGCATTTAATCACCATAACTTTACTCATTATGCCAGCAAATTAACTGATGTAAAATAATAATTGGATAAATTGCTTTGAAAATAGTTGGCTAAGAGGGATTATTTTTTAATAAAGCATGTACTTGGCAGTTTTGAAAAAAAAAGTTAACAATTTTTTTTGATGTTAGCTAAGGTTATCAATGTCCATTATAGGACATTTGTGAAGTTTAAGCTACAAGTAATATTGACAATTCTTTGAAAATCATTCTACATGCTAGTCATGTAAACAATGTTCCCTATCTTTGAATAGCATTCTGTATTGTGTGTATTTTAGCACATTTTAAAATATGGGCTTGAGTTGGAAAATAGTTTAATATTTGAAAGAAATGTGATCCTAGGAGACTGTCACAAAAACAGCAAATGCTAAATGTGATTTTTTCTTCATTGAATACATTAATATTTTATTTATACTTTTCTTCACAATATTTAGATAGTGGTTAATATACTTGAAGGGGGAGATTTTTTTTATTCTTTTTATAAGGCAACTTAATTATATGTAGTGAATTTCTTTTAATGTAAATTAATTGATATTTCTAAAGTAGATATGTATTCTTGTTCTAAAGAAAAATTGACCAAACAGTTTCATATCAAAGCTTCTAAATGTTAGGGCAGGTATTGACTCCTGTGCTAACTGCAAAATAAATTTACAAATTAACAGGAAGTGTTCATTAAGGAGAAAGAAAGTACCATTTGCCCAGAAATAAACAGCTGTGAGAGATAGTGTCTGAGCTCACACATGGCACTATTTTTCATTTGTGACAAAAGGTGGGAATAATTGAGGAAAAGGCTGTGTTTCGATGATCTTTTCCTGGAAAGCTCAAGCCTTTTACTGGAATTGTCATTCAACCCCTTTAATTCAGAACCTCCAGTTCTGGTGATATTGGCCATTTGTTATTCCCTTACTATGTTTTTTTTAACCCAAATATGAGAGAGGTCTTTATTTTTAATGTGACTGTGGTGGCAACTACACACATACAGATAAATAAAACTACTAAAATTTCTCACAAAATTCAAAATCAATGATAAGGAATAAAAAATATATTTTTAAAAACCTGCATATCATTTTATTATGGTTATATAAACTTTTAGCACTATGAGTAATTCTATGCTAAGTTGTTCATAGCATAGATAAATTTCAAAAATATGTAATTTAGTGAGAATAAAGAGAAATTTCAGAAAATGTAAAGGAAAATATTAAAGATGTATTTTATCTTTAAAATAGGGGAAACTTTACTTCATATTAGGAGGCATTATACTACAGACAATTATCTGTATTGATAAGTAAAAGCTGATTACAAAAATTTCTATAAATTTAGAAAAATGTCACCTGAATAAAGACAGCACATTAACTATAACTGGAACACTATTTCATTATTTAAAATGTATACAATATAAGCAAGCTAAGAATAAATATACCTTTCATAGTGGAGGGAATCCTTAAGTGTCGTAAGTGAATGTTATACTCTCTGACAAAATGCTGGGAAGTTAGTCTTGGCTTTTAAAGAGCCACCTCTTTCAAAACTGGTTTCAAGGTTATGAATTCAATAAGCTGTACTCTGTCCCTGAAGCTCTGTCTAAGTCTTTTCTTCGAATCTCAATGATAATAGATGATTTCTATAACTAGTGGTTCTCCATTGAACTTGCCTTCCCGTTTCTCAGGGATTCTGATGATTCATCTATTCATTATTGAACTAATACCACAGTTCTCTGATGTCTTTTTAGATTCTTTTCAGATTGTTTTCATCTTTGGTTATTTTCTAGAGGTTTCCTGCATCTCATCTTAGAACTGCATAACCTTTACTTTCTATTATTCTTCTGCTCAAAATTTCTATTGTGTTTTTAATGCCACTTGCCATACGCTTCATTTCTGTAACTTCTCATTGTAGTTCTGTCATTCGACTCTCATACTTTCTTGTATGCTGACTACCTATGCCATTATTTATTTTATCGTATTAAACATCCTCAATACTGGGATGTAACTCAAGATGTTAACCTTAACTGGACAGTTTTAGAAGCTAGAAGATGTGAGATTTAGCAGTCTCTTTTAAAAAAAAATAGTTTATGCCACAAAAATTTTACATTTTTATATTTTATAGTGACTAAGGGATGTAAGACAATGGGAAAAACATGATTGCCTGGATTCTCTCCACTCAGAACTTATTTTCTAAACTTTCATATTTCAATTTTACTACAATATTTTCCAAGTTTTATCTGTATTTGTTTCAATGCTAGTGCTCTTTTCTCCTAATTTTTCTCGAATATAACAAAGCTAATAACATTTAAGTGTACTTATGAATAGGAATATGTTTGTTTTCTATTCTATCACAATTTATTTTATTTTTAAACAATAATTTAAATAATCTTAAACATTTAAATATCTTAGTGCTGTGAGCTATTTCTTACTTCATGCATCCCTAAAATATTTAAAATATAGTCACTTGCAAAGTTATTTTCTAAGACTATTCCACAAATTTTCACAAATTAAATTTTCTCTAGCTGTTATATATGTGCTATAAAAATAATTTTGCTAAAAACTTGTAATTTAAATGCTCCCCAGAAACTAAAATATTAAGTAATAATTTAAAATACAAAAAAAATCTTCAGTGCAGAGCTCTTAACATTTTTTATCTTTCTTCCAAAGTATACAAAGGACTAATTGAATATATACTGAAAAATGTGTGTGTTTGTTTTAATTACTTTAATTTTATTTATTTTACCATCATTCCCAAGCAGTGTTCAGGGTACTCAGAATTCCCTCCTAGCAATTCTAGTAAACAATTCATTGCAATACCCGGAGATAATGTTGTACCCAAAAACAAACAGGGTTTGACAACAAGCAAAACAAGTAACTTCATCACTGTTATCTTTACAGTCCCTGATTTTTCATTAAAGTATTATTATAGTTTTGGTAACATGGTTATAAGAGTTTTAATATTTATAGTTTGATGTACAGAGACATGCCATGTTAACCATCTCTAAAATGCTGGAGAACTACCACCACTGGTATTTCATTTCTAGTCCACTACTACCTTTCCCCTTTCAGTTTTCAAATCTAAGGACAAGAGTTGATCGTCATAAAGTACTATTTATTCCTTTTTTGTTTCTCTATGTACCACAGATGACTGAATATGTATGACATGTAGGGCATCATCTTTTCTCATGGCTGAGTAGTATTCCATTGTGTCTATATATCACACTTTCTTATCCATTCATATATCATTGGATTTTGGATTATTTTCATATTCAAAAGAATGCACCACAGGACTAGATTATTAGGGAAGTTTATTTTAATATTCTGGTACCTATTAATTTGTTAATTTATTCTTTTTAGACAGGAATGTCCTTGTTATTCATTTCTGTTTTAAGAACTCAAATTAGAGGTATAGTTTAGTGCTATAAAATTTGTTTTGCATTTTTAAAAATAAATCTTTTGAAGCCACACCCATAACACTCAGGATTACTCCTGGCTATGTGCTCAGAAATTGCTCCTGGCTTGGGGGGACCATATGAGATGCTGGGGATCAAACTGCGGTTCATCCTAGGCTAGAGAGTGAAAGGCAGAAGCCCTTCCTCTTGTGCCACTGCTCTGTCTCCTTGTCTTGTATCTTTGAGGTGTCCTGGGTTTTATTCTGTTCTCAGCCAAAATAAATTTATTTTTGTGAACTTCTTGTGATATTACAAATAAGATGATTAATTTGGGGATATGATTCCTCCAAATAATCTTATTATCAATAAATATTTTCTTTTTTTTTCCTTTTTTTTCATTCTTTCTTTTTTTATTGGGTGTTTGGGCCTCCACCTATGTTCTCAGGAATTATTCCTGGCTCTGTGCTCAAAAGTCACTCTGGCCAGCTTAGGGTACTATGTGGGATCCCAGCTTCGAACCCAGGTTAGTCCCAGGTCATTTTCATGGAAGGCAATGCCTTACTGCTATGCTATCACTTAGGTCCCTCAATACAGCTTTTCTTGACCTTTCACTATCTCTCTTGATTGGTTTCTTAAGCAACACTCTAAACTTACAGCAAGTTTATAATTAATTTGCTCAATGATTCCAGATAATGGTTGTATCACAGTAAGTGTTCTGTTCACCAGAAATAATTAAGCAGTTCCCAAATCCTAAAACAATACTGACCTGACCAAAGTTGAGGTCAACCTTGTGAATCTAGAAAACCAGTTATTTGATGTTTGTCTTTCTCTTATTCTTTTTTCATTATCCTATATGTCTTGCTTTCTACCTTCTTGCATTAAAAAAAACACTGTTCACTTCCTGAAGTATTAAACTTCACATTCTCTAAATTGTTTTAATTCTTTTTAAAATTATTGAGCCAATAAGTCAAATTAGACTTATTTCATTATCATTTAATGTATTTATATTAAAACATTCTCAAGATAACATCTCATCAAATGTTAGTTAATAATAGGCATATCCTCAGTCTGGGTTCACCTGAATTTCAAATTAAGATATTTAATTCTTCTCCTTAACTTTTTGGGGTACTCTGGGTTTGCCCTATAGATCCTGAATTCTCTCTTGAGTATAATTCTATTACTTTTACTATTTCCTAAAAAATGACTATATTTTGCCAAACATAAATAGAAGAATATAAAAGTAGAAAGTGAATAGAGTATAGCTATATAGATTAAAAGTTGGAAAATAAATAGAACACTTAGAAGAAGATAGGGTCATTCTTCATTTATTTTGATTTAATATGATAAAATAGGTATATCCACCTCCAATAACTCTTAACATATCCCCTTTTGTTTCCCTTTAAAACTCAGAAGAGGCCATTACTTTTCTAACTCTTCTTTTATATGGAATAGCCAGTGTTATAATATTTGGAGCAATACTAATCTTAGAAAAACAGGAGAAACTTGATTGAGAAAATAGAAGTTGAAAAGAAAAAAAACGAGGGTACTAAGAATCAGAATAGTATGAATTTTAGGGGAAGTTCATGGAAATTATGACCATTTTTTATGGTCCTATGTGTTCAGGAATGCATAGGATATTCTTTGAGATGCCCATGAATAAATTTACTGATTCAGAGCCTAACAAGTTATAATACATATTTTATATGGTTTGAGTTATTTTAATGGATAAATACATTTTAACCTGTGGATTCCTGACTGTAGATTTCTTCTTTAAGCATTCAAAATGAATCCATGTAACTGACTGAGCAAACAAGATTAACGGTTGTAGAATGAACTGGTAAAAGAAAAATAAAGCCTTTTCTATAAAAAAAAATATAAGGTAAAAGATCTGGTATAATAGTTAAACCTTTGTGAAGGTGTGGAAGTTTATGATTCCATTCTAAGCAAGGATTTAGAAAACATTGAGCAAAAATAAGGGTGCCAACAAACAAAACAAGTCTTCCTGCCCAGTGTCACACTCTTTTCATAATAAATTTACAAAATATTAAAACATGAATGATTGATGTAGAACAAAGCAGTCATTTACTCCTTCACTCTTCTATTTTCTTTAAAGTCCTGTTTTTCCCAATGTATTAAGAAAACAAAGCCTGTGTGAAACAATTAATGCATGATCTTAAACTTGCTCTAAAGTAACTTGAAATTCTGGGAAAAATACTTCTATTTCTTAAGGATAAATAGAGAATTGTTTATTCTATTTAAGATTGATCCTTTCATCCTCAGGGGCAAACGTCAAGAAGAAAATAGTGTTTTATTCACAAAGTTTATTTAACCATATCAAGTAACTATTTTTTTTTGTATTAAATTCTACCACAAACTATTTTTCTTCTCTCTTTGTCATGTACTGTCGTTATCCAGTTTATTGTAATTAGAGGCTTTGAGTAATCTTTAGTATCTTTATTTTTAGTTGTACAGAAAGACAGTTTTAATATTTTATGCCATTTGGGATGACTTTTGTTTTGCTTATGTATTTTCATGTAATATTTTCTTTGGTTAACAAGGACCCATGGGTAAGTAAAATACTCTGTTTGCTAAATTGTACCTTTATAGGTTTGCTGCCCCGTTGTCATAAAACTTTTTATTTTAATAACTAATAGAAATTGTTTATGTTTTTTCCTTAGACTCCTCTAGAAGAATTTGATACATTGAAAGAGACATAGATGAGTGATTCTTATGCAAAGGAGTTAAAGAGAAACTTCTGCAGAATAGGGACAGGGCAGGTGCCTAGCATCAGCCTGATCCTGAAAGGGTGGAAGACTCAGGGGCAGTATGTTCACTGGAACACTAACATTATAGAGTTAGTTTTCTGACCTTGAGACAGAGGCACCAAGCTGTTTTCCTATAGCAGTCAATAGTTAGCTACAGATCACTTGGGTGTCAAAGGAACAGGACAGTTTCTTAGATATTTCCAGGAAAAAAAATAACTTCTAAGAAAAGGAAGATTCTCTAAAAGAAAATTGCACTCCAAGCAATTAGCAGCCAACATGCTGAGCATCTGAGGGATGACTGCTGCTCTGGCTACAGAAAAAAAAAGTGCTGCTTAAAACCCCAAAGCTTCCACATAGCTGCTACAGTCAAATATTTGTGTGATAAAGTTAAAAGTTTTCAGGAACATGTACCAGTTTTTAATTCAAAGTAAGATTGCTGTTTTGAGTGTCTAAGTGAATGTGGGTCTTCATGTGTGTGTGTGTGTGTGTGTGTGTGTGTGTGTGTGTGTGTGTGTGTGTGTGTGTGTGTGTGTGTGTGTGTAGACAGAGCAATCATTTGGTTCATTTGGTAGGACTCAGGGATGCTAACTGACAAGGTTTCAGAAGATTGGTTACGTATTTTCTGAAAAAGCCCTCTGGTAGTAATTGATCTATGTGATTCATTTTCTATCTAGCCTTAGGTAGTTACTTAACTTTTCTGAATCCAGTTCATTATCTGTATTTTCAGTCATAAAACAAACCTGTGAATCACTACAAGAATATGTAGTAAGGTTGCAGGCCAGAGGTGAAGACTTGCTAAGAACTTCCCTGTGATAGTACATGTCTTCAGTTCCTCAACCTAGATACTTTCAAAACAAAAGGCCAATTAACTGTGTGACTGAGTCCACACAAATGTCAGATACTCAAGAAATTAAAGCCAAGATGTTCCATGCTGGATGGTATATAGCTATTTAAAAAATAAATCAGACAATTTACTCATACTTTTCTTTTAAACGATAAAATTTTCAAATACAAATACAATAAAGAAATGTGCCATTCAGGTTAAACCATCACACCATTAATATCTGCTGGCACCCTAGGAGCCAATAAAGTCAGCATCTTACAGTAATTATCCCTAGTAATTTAGAGCTCTGGTCAACCAAGTTCCTGTGTGCCTTGGGGAAGGTAGAGAAAGTGTTGTCATAATTTAGAAATGCTGATGACGTTAATTGAAAAACAATGAAGGCTCTAAGACAGAAGCACTTGTCTTTGTTTTAGCCTTTTATTCTTTTTCTAATTGAAGAAGCCATCACTTTAGGATGTCATCACTTTAGAGGCTATCTCTGGAGATATAAATATATCAGTAAACAAAATCTCATATTGTTTTGCTCTCAGACTAAGAGGAAACAACTCCTAGTCCTTTGTGAAATCTCCTCTGTCCTTGACATCCCAATTTTTTTCACACAGTATACATTTCCCAAGTCTGCTATTTCTTTTTTTTTTTTTTTTTTGGTTTTTGGGCCATACCCAGCAGTGCTCAGGGGTTACTCCTGGCTGTCTGCTCAGAAATAGCTCCTGGCAAACACGGGGGACCATATGGGACACCAGGATTCGAACCAACCACCTTAGGTCCTAGATTGGCTGCTTGCAAGGCAAACGCCGCTGTGCTATCTCTCCGGGCCCAAGTCTGCTATTTCTTCTAAAAAAAATTATTGCACTTTAAGTTTTCTATATATAGAAATTTAACGATTTTTTTCTTGGAGAACCCATCTAATGTTTTTAGATTACTTATTCAGCAGAAGCCAGAGGGGTGGAAGGTATCTCCTTGCATCTGTATAGCATTCTATAGGTATTTCTGAAAATGTGTACTTACATAAATTTTAAATATTACTGTTATTGAATTTAAACATAATCTGGAAAGATGCTTCAAATGCTAATGGACATATTCTAAAAGCAGTGTGTTAGTATACAGCCCTAAATACACACTCCCAGGCTTGAACATATGGCAGACCTTCATAAGCTCTTGCTTTTACTACTGATCACCACCAGGAGGGGATGTATTGAAGTATATGTCTGAGGAAAGAAGAATGTACTAGCTTGGTTCTACAGAAATAGCTACAGGTAAATCCATTTATATGGATAATAATATTAAACAATAATATGTATATATATAGTTACTAGGAGATTGCCTTATATTTACTATATATCCTTCCTCATTTTTCTATAGAGACACTATTACTCACTTACAAACTCAACTAAGCTATTTGGAGCAAAATGGCTAATTTACTAAGTAAATCAGGAATAGAAAAATAAGGTAGAGGTCCCAAGAAAAATTTCCTAAATGATAACTAATATTTACTAAGTAATAATTCTTCAAATCAATATATTTTTGGATAAAACATACCTTTATGAACTATGCATTATTATTTTGAAACTTATAGCATGCTATCAGAGTTTCTGATCAAATGAAAATACTTATGTATGGAGAATAATAAAAAGGGTTTTTGACCTTTATTGGGTGGGGGGCACAAGTAATGCTCAGGCTTACTCCTGGCATCAGAGATCACTCTTGGAGGTGCTCAGGGGATCAGATGAGGTATCAGAAATCAAACCCAGGCAGCTATATTCAAGGCAAACATCCTAATTGCTGTACTATTGCTCTGGTCCTAATGTTTTACACTTCCACAATGTCATAAAGTTAGTACATAGCAAAATTGATTTCAGGTAATTAGATTTTCAGAAAAGAAACTTTGCTTCTTAACTCAGAAGCCATATTTAGTTCAGCATACATCTAAAAAGGGGGGAAATTGTTCAAGTGTACTACTAGGATAAAATTACATGACCACAAATTGTAGTCAAAATATATGAATTTGTACATCTCTATGTATTTGATATTGAACTACAGTGCAGGCTTAGTAGGATTACAAAACAAATTTACCTTGACACTCTTAAAACTTATGATTTAATCAGGCAGGCAGGCACAATACAAGTTTATACAGAAGTATTTATAAAAGTTTTTGTATTGGGGTCAGAATGATAGCACAGAAGGTAGTGTATTTGCCTTGGAAGTGTCAGACCTGAACTGATCCACAGAGCTGCGAGTTAGCCCTGAGCACCATCAGCTGTGGCCTAAAAAGCAAAATAAAGTTTTCCTATACCATAAAATTAAAGATCAATAAAATAGAAAAGAATAACTTGTAGAACTAATGATGTTCTCTTGAAGTTATTGTTTATGAGTATATATATACATATACATATATATGAGTAATATATGAATAAGAACCAGCCAGATAAGCAATTAACAGTTCCATATACAAAGACTAGTTTTTCTTCTTAGGTAATTCATAAGAAAAACAAGAGGCTTTTTTTTATGAATAACTACAAATGAAGTACAAGAAGAAGGGCATAAATACATTGAATGTTAAATAAAAAGATGAAGAGTAGATAGATGATGCATTAAAGAATTTAGATTATTAAAAGTTTAAATAGAGTCTTGAAAAATTTTTAGTAGGGGTAAATGTTTTATATATTTCAAAATTTCAAAGATTACCAACTATGGGAAGTAGTAAAAATTGTTTCAGGTAGAAGCGGGGAGGAGATTAATGAGGCCATTGATAGTAGAGGATCATGTTACAACAGAGATGATGGAGAAATATTTGAAAAATACATATTAGAGCACTTTGAAAGTTAAACATTCTGAGTCTACTGATAAATTGTAATTGTGGATGAGATTGAGTAAAGAAAATGACATGAGAGCCTAAGGAATAACTCATGCAATTCTTGAGTTCCATCTCTGTGCTGCTAGCCCATATATCCAATGTTTCAAGATATATATATATATATATATATATATATATATATATATATATATATATATATATATATATATATATATATATATATATATATATATTACTTAACAGACAGGAACTTAAGCCTCCCACTCCTTCTAGCGAGTATGGAATTTCTTGTAGAGGCCAATTTTCTGGCCATTCCTTATCAGAAATTACTGTGATTTGAGCCCCGGTGTCTATCATTCCATTAAAGGGTCGCCCCTGAAAGTGAAGTTTAATCATCGGATTTTCCTCTTTAAATTTAGTAACCAGAGCGATAATTGGGTTATGGGCGGCCCCTGGATCTGTGCTTCCAAAACCTCCAATTCGTGTCTTATCTGAAGTCCCAAATTTGACATACGGCACTATTACTATCTGGGCAATTGCCTCCCCCTTTTTGAATGTCCAAGTATCCGGTACCGTAATTACTACAACAATTTCTCCCTTTGAATCTGAGTCAATGACACCTGTGGTTACTGATATACCCTTTACATTGAGGGAACTTCTGCCCAGAATCAATATATATATATATATATATGTGTGTGTGTGTGTGTGTGTGTGTGTGTGTGTGTGTGTGTGTGTGTGTGTGTGTGTGTGTATGTGTGTGTATGTATATATATTTGGCCACCACTTAGTTCGAGAGCTGTCATCTATGCACATCCTGGTCAAGTATCATAGGGAGTGTCCCCTAACTAGTCTCCAAACCTTACCTTGAGTAGTCAATGCCTTTCAAATGACTTAATAACCTAGGCTTATGACATTCCTTAGTGACTAAATGGTGCTTCTGTAACTGCTGAAATAAATAATGAGGATATGTGTAGAAAGATATTTCAGGTAGAAGTCAGTAATTCATGTTATTACTTGATATATTTGAGATGAATACCAAAAGCAAGTGAAGATTCAAGTAGAAAAGTACCATTGCATGCCAGAATTCTGAATAGGAGTCTCCAGGTACAATTAAGAATAGCAAATCACTTACATTAAAATTTTATTTCAAGATCTTCTGAATAAAATATTATAAGATAGCAGAAAGAAATATCAGTACATGTTCCTATAACTGGTCAACAGCCCACCAATGCCAATAGTCATCTCTATACTATATCAGAGATATAATTTTATATTTAATAATAATATTATTATTGGATTCAAAGATTTTCTGATTTCCAAACTTTCATTCCATGTTTGATGTTAGTGAATAACCATCCCCATTATATGATCAGGGATGACTGAAGGTTGAATTAAATAAAGAAATTTGTCAAAAATAGCATGCCACCTTCTCCCCTTCCAATTCTTTTTCTCTTGTCTCTTTGTGAGACTTTAGACATTTTGTGATATTTGGCATCAGAACTTAAACATGGGAGGATCTGATACCTTGATACTACATTTACATGAACTTTTTGATGGTGTTTATATTACTTGAAAAATAATTTTAGGAAATAGAAAATAATGAATACATTCCTAGGGAATTTGACAAATAAAGAAATATAGAATAGATTGTTATTATCACCTAATTCAGAATGGTAGAGTGTTAAAATATTGTTTAGCCCAGTTTGTTCACCCAATTCCAACTGAAGGCATGTTGAAAACTCACAAAAATGTAAAAAATGCTCAGAAACAATATATAAAAACATTAAAAAAGAAGAGCAAAAATCAGAGTCTAAATAAATACATATGTACTTGTATAAAATAAAAAGTGGCATTATTGTGACATAGGTTAGGTGTTGGATAAAACATAATACACTCTATTTCTCTAATAAGATCTAATATTTAAGTAATAAAATTCAGAACACTAACTTAAACGAGCTAAAAATAATACCTATAGAGATGAAGGATGATGTAAGGCAGTGAATCATATAGCAAAACATAATCCATCAAAACTACAAGAGCCTACAATTTTTTCCTTTGTATGATACTGAAAAATGACTTCAGAATATATCCTTATAAGGATAAGTGATGAGAAATCTAAGTTGAAGAAAACCTACTTGATAGAAGTTTTATATTATAATAAATAAATCTAACAACGCAATTAATAATAGTTCAAAGCTTAAATGGCCCTGAGATATACAGTTTTCTGAGATGCATTTAAGTACCAATATTAAGTTTTAGAACATTATTTAGATAAAGCATAATTAACCTGGCAGCATTGCACTAAACTAGTGCAAATAAATGATACAAAAAAAGAATGTAGGTCAGAATTTGAATTACAATATTGAGTTCTAACAAAAAAGTTAAACACTATTTAACCAAAATTTAAAAATCAATGAATAAATCTAAATATATAATTTACATAGAAAAACAACTGAAAAAATTCTTAATTGAATTTAAATTTTTATTTTGACATTAATATTTTAAAAGCATGTTTATTTTTATTTATAAATTACATAATTTATATGGCTGGAAATATAGTATAGTGAATATAGTGCTGATTTTGCACACAGCCCAATGCAGTTCATTTCTTCACACTACCAGTAAAGTCAAAAGTTCAAAAGAGAGATAAAAAATAATTTACTGAATTTCTGAAACAAAGCTTAAGCTAAAGCATTTTGGATGCATTTTAAAATATGAATATGCTAAATATTAATTTTATAAGAATAAATTACAGAACCTCTACATTTTGAGTAAAAAGTCAATAAATATTGTAAATGCAAATGAAATATTGACATTATTAATCACATATTTCTAAGACTCTATAACTTAGATTGCAAAACTTTATTTAGGCTTCTATATTATTTAGAATTCTACATACACATCTATATTTTTGTGCCTTTTATTTAAATCATGTTTGACCATTTTTGTTATGTAAAATATAGAATGCCAACTACATAAGTGAAAATCTTGACCAAAAATGCTAACTAAAAAAATTATTTAAAAAAAAGAGAACACAGTCTATAGTTGATATTATTTGATTCCAAATGTCTGTCTATTTTATAATCATAATCATTTTATTTGCAATTTCAATGTAAAACATGCATAACATAAAATATCTTGATTGTTTTGGGGGAGCATATCCCAAGCAGTGTCAGAAGCTCAAGGAGCATTCTCAGATATGCTCAGCCAGCTAGCCAAATATTTTCATACCAAGACTTGGGAAAAAAGTATTGCTCAGCCCTATAGTCCCAGAGTACATTTGGGGTGCTGCTGGGGGCTTCTATGGTCACACTAGAGGATGCTAAGAATTCACAGGTGGCTAAAATTAAACCGATTGCAAACACATCATCCTTCTGCATGCAAGGCAAACTCACTACCATGCTATCTCTCCAGCCCCTCTCTTGATTTTTGTTGTTGTTGTTTTGTTTTGTTTTGGGGGGAGCACACCGTTTGATGCTCAGGGGTTACTCCTGGCTATGCGCTCAGAAATCTTTCCTGGCTTGGGGGGACCATATAGGACGCCAGGGGATCAAAACGCGGTGGGTCCTAGGCTAGCGCTTGCAAGGCAGATGCCTTACCTCTAGCGACAACACTCGGCCCCTTCATTTTTTAAAGAAAACTAGAAGTGGAATTTCTGGATATGGTAATTCTATTTTTAGTTTCTTAAATTTTTATTTTTGGAGTCATATCTGGCAATGTTCAGAAATTACTCTTGATCTGTGCTAGGACGATCATATGGGATGATGGAAAATTTAACTCAGGACAGCCACATGGAAGATAAGCTCCATATCCACTGTACTATTTTCCAGTTCAAATATGTTAGTCAAATATTTTTATTTTTATTATAAATTGTATTCAGTCTGATTTTACCACAGTTGTGCCATTTTATGTTCTCTCCAAGACTTACCATTTCAATAATTTCTTTGCATCCTTTCCAACATTTGACTTTTTTTAAATAAAAAATTTAGTGCAGTTTTAATGTGTACATTGTACAGTGACTTTTATTATAATTTTACAGTGTTCTGACAAATATTAACAATGAGCATCTTTTTATAAGTTTACTAGTCACTGTTTTATCTTTGCTAAAAAAACTATTTAAATCATTTGCATGTATTGGAATCAAGTTGTTTTATTTCAGATTTATTTTTTTGTTGTTGGAGTTGTTAAGTTTTAGGAATTTAGCATATATTCTCAGTATCAATGTATTTTTAAATAGTTGGTTTGCTGATGAACTAGTTTGCCAGTTTAATTCCTTGATCGTCTGCCCAGAAATGTTTTTTCCTACCTTGTTGATGGTTATTGAGTCCAGGAACTTCAAGCTGGCATTCAAGAATTTGGCTATAGAAATCACACTGTAAGGACCATCGTGATTCATTTAACTTTTGAATTACTGTCTTAGTGATTTTTGGATAAATACCCAGGTATGGAATGACTATACTAAGTAATCATTCATAATTTTTACAAGAAATTTCCGGTATATTTTGCATCAGAGGCAGTTTGCAGTTTCAGCAAGATGCCTGATTATTGCCTTTAGAGAAGGTCCTTCTCTAAAACATTTTCTGTTGAACTATTTTTATTGTTCCGTTTTGAGTGTGAATGTCTATATGATACATATGTAATATAAACCATATCCTTGTGTTTGTTATGTGGGTTTTCCTTCCTTGAATAAGAAGGCTTTAATTTTAGTGGCTGTTTTACTGTCCTTAATAGTCAAAGGTTTTACTAAGACCTTTAGAAGGTATTTTTGCCCATTTTTCTTCAATGTATTTCATGGTATTGGAGATTAAAAGCAAGACTTTAATCCATTTTATTTGACTTTATTATGTATAAAATAGTAACCCATTTTATTTCTGCCCAATTTTTTCTTTTGTATATAAAAATACCCCATGTCCTATTTGTGCTATATGTCCTTTGTATAAATAATTTCCATATATATTTGAAGATTTATTTCTGGGCTCTAAATTCTTTTCCATCTTGTTTACTCTGTCTTGGGAGGTGTTAAGAATTTTTCTGTTTCTTCAAGATTTTCTAACTATGAGTCTCTTACTAATATTAGTATTTTAGCAGTAATTGTTAAAAATGCTATCTTCTTATTTCTGAATCTAATTATGAGGGGTACTCTCTTTTATCTTTATAAAATGTTATTTGTCAATTTTATTTATCCTACCCCAGAATCTAACTTTGGTTTCACTTATTTTTTAATTATGTTTATATTTCGATTTTGTTTAACTCCACTTTTATATCATTGTATTCATTATTATACTTTGGCTGTTTTTAATTTGTTTTTTAAAGGTTTAATAGTTGTAAATTAAAATTCTGAATAGTTTAAAATTATCAATACAAGGTTTTATAGTTAGAAACTTCATTTTACTTTTAAAGTTTAAATAATTACTTAAACATCATGTTTATGAAGTTGTTCATAATACAGTTACAAAGTTTTCATAATTGAGTTTCAGTCATATAATGTAAAATACCTTTCACCGGTGCATATTTCCCACCCCCAGTTTTCTTCCTATTCTTTCCTTTGCACTATACCCTGACTACCTTTGTAGCAGACATTTTTCTTCTCTTTCTTAGACTCTGTGGCTTGATATATTGTTACTGAAGGGTTATTATATACAGATATATATATATATATATATATATATATCATTAAGCCCCAGTTCTTTTCCAGAGTAGTCATTTCCACCTGTCATTGTCTATCCTTCTCTACCCTAACTGCACTAACCGATTATTTGTGTAAAGCTATCAATATTACTTTTGTTGCTCCCCATGTGTTATAAAAACTCATGTTTATTTGTATATGGTAATTATTTATTCTTCCTTTCACATCCTCCCTGAAACAATTTGATAGCAATTTTTAAAATTTCTATGCATTTGGGGCTGCAGAGATAGCATGGAGGTAGGGCATTTGCCTTGCATGCAGAAGGATGGCGGTTCAAATCCTGGCACCCCATATGATCCCCCGAGCTTGCCAGGAGCGATTTCTGAGCTTAGAGCTAGGAGTGGACCCTGAGCGCTGCCAAGTGTGACCCAAAAACCAAAAAGAATTTTTTCTATGTGTTTGAATTTTATCTTTCATTTTTAATCATTATTTTTGTCTTAAACCATAATACTTTCTTAAATCTTCTCTGTATGATGTATATTTTTATTACTTTATAGACATGTTTTTGTCTCAGTATATTATCTCAACTTGAGAATATCAATGAGTACTAAAGAAGATTAAGTGATTAACTTTTATGTGGTAAACTTCCCTCTAAAAATATATGGAACCCTGTTCATTCAATTTTTCATTTAAAGTGGGTGTCTCTTTTATTGTTGCTTTGATCCATCAGTTGATGAAAATGGGGTGTTATAAATCTTACTGTTATGTATATATCTCTTCTGT
The DNA here is from genome assembly GCF_024139225.1 of Suncus etruscus. Taxonomy (NCBI): domain Eukaryota; kingdom Metazoa; phylum Chordata; class Mammalia; order Eulipotyphla; family Soricidae; genus Suncus; species Suncus etruscus. Next base: position 30,021,790 of record NC_064848.1, read on the forward strand.
ATTTTAGTTTGAAATAATTTTGTCTAGTTAAGTTCTGCTTTCACTGCCTTATTTTGGCTATAACTTACCTGTATTCTTACTTTAAAATATTTTATAGCAAGAGTATGTGTGTCACTGGGGCATTTGCTTTGTACAACGTTGACCCAGTTTGATCCATAGCACCACATATGATCCCTCAATCCTATTTTGATAGAACCTTTGTATGGGACAAAAACCAGTATGTGTGACACTGTGTGTCAACAGGAGGCTGAATTATATTAACTGCTTCATCTGGACACTTGATGTCTTTTGATTGGTGAGTTCAAAACCTTGCTATTTGGCAAAATTATTAGTCTAGAGTATGCTTTGCTGTTTTTCTATATGAATTCTTAGGTTCTTATCTTCTTTCTTTCTATTTATAATTTGTTTTATCCCTATGAATAGGGATAGGCTTGTATTGGCCTCTTCTTTAAATGTATTTTAATTTTGAGTGGAGGAATGGTTTGGGGGCCAAAACCAGTGATGGTCAGTCTAATTTCTGGTTCTATGTTCAGAAGAAATATGTTGTGTTTGGGGAACCATAAATGATCATGCCAAACTTGCCTGCACATAACAAGCACTTTATCCTATTACACCATATCTCTACTCCTTATTTCAAATGTTTTATTTTAAAGTTTACTTCTAGAAGTTTCTAATCTATCTTAAATTGAAAGAAAGTAAATACCTTGTTAATTAAGAGTTCTTATTTTACCCTCTTTCTCTCTTGCATTTAACTTTTTTATTTTTAATCATTGTGCTACATTCAAGTGAGAATGTTTGTCTTTTATAAAAATGACTACCTCTTTTTTCTTTTCCATTTTCTTGTGTAGGATGTAACACACAGAAATGTTTAATGTTTACTCTTTGTTCTGCTCTCAAGGTTCTATCAAAATAGGATTGAGGGATCATATGTAGTGCTATGGATCAAACTGGGTCAACGTTGTACAAAGCAAATGCCATACACTTTGTACATCTTGCAGTCTCTTGCTATTTCTTATAATTTAGTGACTATAATTGTATATCTAGAGAAATATTTAATAACTTTAATCACTTCAATATTAGTGACAGTCTAGGAAGATAAAATATACTTGGTTGGAGGTTGGTCCATTCAACATTTTAAAAATATCATAAGATTACATTTGGAACTAAAGAGTTTTTATTGAGATTTCAGCTTACTCTTAGGGAAAAGTTATCTTTTAGTTGAATATTTGTTTCTTTCTTTGGTTTCCTCCTTTGAATTGTAAACTTTTGTTTTATTTCAATGCAAGTCACCAGTTTGTTTTTTGGTTGTTTTATATACTTGTACTCAGATTTATATTAACATTTGTGATAAAAAGAATTTGTCATTTAATAATTTGTTTTCTATATGCATTATTTTATTTTTTCCCTCACTTTAAGATTTGTTTTAATTAAGGTAAAATGATATACAATAGTGTAATTTTAGAAGCACAATGTTTAGGAATACAATGTTAGAAGACACATGCACCACCAAAGGACCAATAAAGTCTTTTCCCATCATCATACCATGTTTGTCTTTTGTAGAAGAATATTTATATTTCCTTCTCATGCCTTTCTTTATATATCCAGTAACTGTTGTATTTATGGTTATCCTTGGTATTGTATTGACATTACCAAGTTATAATATTCTAATGTGACTGTGTATCAACTAAATTTGGATACCACACCAAGTCTCTGATCACATATTATTTCTATTCCCTATCATTTTAGCTATATATATTATATGTTATATAATATAATATAAGTAATATATTATAGGCCTGAACTAAAATGAAAAACCCTCATTTTGCAAAAATTATTTTTATTTAGCACATTTGGGCATTTTGTTCTATTATATTTTATGTATGTAAATTTACAAGTATTGTTAATGATATATTTTCATGCAAATAACATTCTAACATCATACCCTTTCACTGGAGTGTTCCCTTTCTTAAACTACTGAAAATCACATTTCTTAGAACATATTCATGTAGTCCTATAGTAAGTATGGTATGGGGAATACATTCATATCAACAGAAAAAACTTTTCAGAAAAATGTTTAATATATATGAATTGTTGGGACCATTATGATAGTTATTTTTTATAATATATCTATATAGAGTTCAAGATTTTCTAAATTCAGAGAAATATTCAGTGACTACTCAGAGAACTATTCATTGGATGATTTCTGACAGTTCTTTAGGAAATAGTTGGCTAACTCAATTTAAATATACATCTCACTTCAAGGGAAACCTCTCCTGTGCCTGTCTGTGTTTCTGAATACCTGAAGGTCTCCTCCGAGGCCTAGGGAGTGCACCCTCAAAAAACTGCATTTTGAAGCTGCCAAGTGAGTAAACTCTGGCTGTGGGGGTCACCATCCAATAAGCTGAGCTCCATGGCCTGCAGAGGCTCTGCCCTGCTGTGCCTTTGATCACTCTGAGGACTTCAAGGGAAAATTCTCCTGTGCCTGTCTGTGTTTCTGAATACTGAAGGTCTCCTCAGAGGCATAGGGAGTGCACCCCCAAAAAATTGCATTTTGAACTGCCCAGTGAGTGAACTCTGGCTGTGGGGGTCGTCATCCAAAAAGCTGATCTCTCTGGCCTGCAGAGGCTCCACACTGCTGTACATTTGATCACTCTGAGGACTTCAAGGGAAACTTCTCCTGTGACTGTCTGTGTTTCTGAATACCTAAAGGTACCCTCAGAGGCCTAGGAGCGCAACCCAAAAAACTGTCAACTAGAGGTGGCAGGAGAGAGCAGCCACTCCACGTCACTTCGTGGCCGTGCACTCTTTCTAAACAATGAACCCCACCGCAACACGCAGGAAAAACCACACTAAAAGCATGACAATGGGGAAACCTCGCAGGCAAACGCCATGCACAGAGAATGAAGACAAAAATTCAGATGACCTAATAAATTCCAACTACCTGATTAAACTCTCAGATAAGGAACTTAAAATAGCAATATGGAAGATGTTTGTAGAACTCAAAGAAAGAAAAAATCGATCTGAACAGAACACAAAGACAGAAATCAGAAAACTCCAAACTGAAATAAAAAATCTTAAAAACACAGTAGCTCAACTGAAAAGCTCAATGGATGGCTTCACCAGCAGGGGAACAGCAGCTGAGGAGAGAATCAGAATATTGGAAGATGTGATGCAGAAAAACTCAACACAGCAGAAGAAATTGGAAAAGAACCTTAAGACAAACGAACAGGCAATGGAAAAAGTTCTCAAGGAATGCGAACAAATGAAATAGAAGTCTTTGATGAACTCAACAGAAACAACATAAGAATCATTGGAGTCCCAGAGACCCAAGTAGAAGATCTCCAGGAAGAATCAACTGTCAAAGACATCATCAGAGATACTCCCAAAGTCAAATACTACATGCAATCAAATCTGGCATATCCAAAGAGTACCAGCTAAAAGAGACCCAAAGAAAAACACCCCAAGACACATCCTCGTTACAATGACAAATCCATATATAAAGATAGAATACTGAAAGCAGCAAGATCAAAAAGGGAAATTACATTAAAAGGAGCATCCCTAAGATTTACGACAGACATGTCACAAGAAACTCTCAAGGCCAGAAGACAGTGGTGGGATATTGTGCAAAATGCAAGACTGAATGATATTCTCACCAAGAATACTGCATGCAGCCCGACTCATATTCAGGTTTGAAGGAAGAATACATAGCTTCATGGATAAACAACAGCTCAGAAATTTCACAGATGATAAACCAGCCTTAAAGGAAAACCTGACAGGTCTAATCTAAGACAAGACCGACCAACAAACACAGCAAACTTATCTACAAATATGACATTAAATTCTATGACAATCATCTCCCTCAATGTCAATGGACTAAATTCACCAATTAAAAGACACAGAGTGGCAAAATGGGTCAAAAAGATGAATCCAAATTTCTGCTGCCTACAAGAAACACACCTGAATAGTCAGAACAAACATAGACTCAAAATCAAGGGCTGAGGAAACTTATCCAAGCAAACATCTTCACAAAAGCTGGGGTGGCCATATTAATATCTGATGACACCAACTTTATACTCAGAAAAGTTGTAAGGGACAAAGATGGATACTATGTACTAATCAAGGGATATGTGCAACAGGAAGAAATCAGACTATTAAACATATATGCACCCAATGAGAGATCAGCAAATCATCTAATACAGCTACTGACAAATCTAAAAGAAGAAATCAATAATAACACAATCATTGTGGGAGAGCTCAACATGGCCCTATAGACACTTGATAGGTCAACCAGACTGAAACCCAACAAAAACATACTAGCTCTGAAAAGAGTAATGGAAGAAAGAGGACTAGTAGATATATACAGACACTCCATCCCAAAAAATCTGGATACAAATTCTTATCCAATGTACATAGGTCATTCTCTAGAATAGACTACATGCTGACACATAAAACATACCTCCATAAAATCAAGAGGATAGAAATCTTGTAGGCTACCTTTGCTAACCACAAGAATCTGAAATTAAATGTGAACTACAAAGCCACACAGAAGAAAAACTTTAACAGTTGGAAATTAAACACCCTGCTACTGAACAACCAGTGGGTCTGAGATAAAATCAAAAAGGAAATCAAAACCTTCCTGGAAAGAAATGATAATGAAGACACAAACTGCCAGAATATATGGGACACAGCAAAAGCAGTACTGAGAGGAAAATTTATAGCTCTACAAGCACACATCAGGAAGGAAGAAGCGGCATACCTGAATAACTTAACGATGCAGCTCAAAAAACTAGAAAATGACCAACAAGAGGAACCAAAAATATAGTCAGAAGGAAATAACAAAGCTGAAAGCAGAACTCAATGAAGTGGAAAACCAAAAAACAATCCGAAAGATCAATGAAAGCAGAAGTTGGTTCTTTGAAAAAAAAAAATGAACAAGATTGATAGACCATTGGCAAAACTCACAAAGAAAAAGAAAGAGAGAAATCTGATAACCTATATTAGAAATGAAAAGGGGGAGATCACGACAGAAATTGCAGAGATCCCAAGGGTAATCAGAGACTACTTTGAGAAACTTTATGCTACTAAACATGAGAATCTAGAAGAAATGGAAAAATTCTTGGACACTTATAACCTTCCACAGTTAAGTAAGGAGGATGTAACATATCTAAACACCCCCATAACTATTGAGGAAATTAAAACTATAATCAAACATCGGCCCAAAATAAAATCCCAGGCCCAGATGGATTTCCTAATGAATTTTTTCAAATTTTTCAAGAGGAGCTACTACCAATCCTAGCCAGGCTCTTCCATGAAACTGAAAAAAACGAGAACACTGCCAAACAACTTTTATGAAGCCAACATCACCTTGGTACCAAAAGCAGACAGAGACACTGCCAAAAGAGAAAATTACAGACCAGTATCTCTGATGAATGCTGATGCAAAGATCTTCAACAAAATCCTGGCAAATAGGATCCAATGCATCATCAAGTAGATCATACACTATGACCAAGTAGGTTTCATCTCAGGAATGCAAGGATGGTTTAACATCCGTAAATCTATCAACATCATACACAACATCAACAAGAAGAAAAATTAAAATCACATGATCATATCAATTGACGCAGAGAAAGCATTTGATAAGGTCCAACACCAATTCTTGATCAAAACTCTCAGCAAGATGGGAATGAAAGGAACCTTTCTCAATCTAGTTGAAGCATTCTACCACAAGCCAATGGCAAATATTGTCCTCAATGGAGAAAAACTAAAAGCCTTTTCTCTAAATTCTTGTACAAGACAAGGCTGTCCACTCTCACCACTCCTCTACAACATACTACTGGAAGTTCTTGCTATAGCGATCAGGCAATAAAAAGATATCAAGGGAATGCAGATAGGAAAGGAAGAAGACATCTTTTATTGTTTGCAGATAACATGATACTCTACTTAGAAAACCCTAAAGACTCTACCAAAAAGCTTCTAGAAACAATAGACTCATATAGCAAGGTGGCAGTCTACAAACTCAAACTACAAACACTTTGATAAAAAAGAAATACAAATGGCCGAAAGGCACATGAAAACTGCACTCTCCAAGCAAGTGAAAGCAGAGATTAACAGATGGGAATATATTAAGTTGAGAAGCTTCTGCACCTCAAAGGAAATAGTGCCCAGGATACAAGAGCCAACCACTGAGTGGGAGAAACTATTCACTCAATACCCATCAGATAAGAGGCTAATCTCTAAAATATACAAGGCACTGACAGATATTTACAAGAAAAAAAAACATCTAATCCCATCAAAAAATGGGGAGAAGAAATGAACAGACACTTTGACAAAGAAGAAATACAAATGGCCAAAAGACACATGAAGAAATGCTCCACATCACACTAATCATCAGGGAGATGCAAATCAAAACAACAATGAGATACCACCTCACACCACAGAGAATGGCACACATCACAAAGAATGAGAACAAACAGTGCTGGCGGGGATGTGGAGAGAAAGGAACCCTTATCCCCTGCTGGTGGGAATGCCGTCTAGTTCAACCTTTATGGAAAGCAATATGGAGATTCCTCCAAAAACTGGAAATCGAGCTCCCATACGATCCAGCTATACCACTCCTAGGAATATACCCTAAGAACACAAAAATACAATACAAAAATCCCTTCCTTACACCTATATTCATTGCAGCACTATTTACCATAGCAAGACTCTGGAAACAACCAAGATGCCCTTCAACAGATGAATGGCTAAAGAAACTGTGGTACATATACACAATGGAATGTTATGCAGCTGTCAGGAGAGATGAAGTCATGAAATTTTCCTATACATGGATGTATACAGAATCTATTATGCTGAGTGAAATAAGTCAGAGAGAGAGAGAAAAATGCAGAATGGTCTCACTCATCTATGGGTTTTAAGAAAAATGAAAGACATTCTTGCAATAATAAATTTCAGACACAAAAGAGAAAAGAGCTGGAAGTTCCAGCTCACCTCAGGAAGCTCACCACAAAGAGTGATGAGTTTAGTTAGAGAAATAACTACATTTTGAACTGTCCTAATATTGAGAATGTATGAGGGAAATGCAGAGCCTGTTTAGAGTACAGGCGGGGGTCGTGTGGGGAGGAGGGATATTTGGGACATGGGTGATGGGAATGTTGCACTGGTGATGGGTGGTGTTCCTTTTATTACTGAAACCCAAACACAATAATGTATGTAATCAAGATGTTTAAAAAAAATTATGTTCCTATTAAAAAAAAAAGAAAAAAGAAATCAGTCCTGGCTTGAGGGACCATATGGAACTCTGCGTATCGAACCTAGGTTTGTCCTGGGTCAGCCATGTTCAAGGCAAATGCCCTACCGCTGTGCTATCCTTCTGGCCTCTCTTTGTTTTTGTTTTTGTGGGTGGAACCCAGTTGTAAGTTGTAAACAAACAGTACATAATGCTTCAGATATAATAGAAGCACAGGTGCCATTTTTAAATTTCCTGTTCTTTTTGAAGAGTTCCACAGTGTGTTGTAGTGACTGCAATAGACCTTACTACTCGGTTCTTCTTTGAAAAATAACTTAAGGCAACCTTGTAACATGCATTTACCTGTAGATATAAAAGGCAAAGATAAATGTGTAGAAATATCAAATGTATGGATTCTTTGTGATAGGTGAGTCACTGGATTGTGGGTTTGAATTGGCCTTGGAAAAGTGTCACAATAATGGATTTATTAAATTGCTTGTGTCTCTGCCAAGCTTGAAAAAAAAATGCTCCTCATCACTAATCATCAGGGATATACAAATCAAAACAACAATGAGATACCAACTCACATCACAGAGATTGGCACACATCACAAAGAACGAGAACAATCAGTGCTGGTGGGAATGTGGAGAGAAAGGAACTCTTATCCACTGCTGGTGGGAATGCCTTCTCATCCAACCTCTATGGAAGGCAATATGGAGATTCTTCCAAAATCTGGAAATTGAGCTCCCATTCGACCCAGCTATTCCACTCCTAGGGATATACCTTAAGAACACAAGAATACAATACAAAAACCCTTCCTCACACCTATATTTATTGCAGCACTATTCACAATAGCCAGGCTCTGGAAACAACCAAGATGCCCTTCAACAGACGAATGGCTAAAGAAACTGTGGAACATATACACAATGAAATATTATGCAGCCGTCAGGAGAGATGAAGTCATGAAATTTTCCTATACATTGATATACATGGAATCTATCATGCTGAGTGAAATAAGTCAGAGGGAGAGCGAGAGATGCAGAATAGTATCACTCATCTATGGGTTTTAAGAAAAATAAAAGTCATCTTTGCAACAATCCTCAGAGACAATGAGAGGAGGGCTGGAACTTTTAGCTCACTTCATGAAGCTCACCACAAAGAGTGGTGAGTGCAGTTATAGAAATAACTACACAGAGAACTACCATAATCATGTGAATGAATGAGGGACCTGGAAAGTCTGTCTGGAGTACGGGTGGGGTGGGGTGGGATAGAGGGAGATTTGGGACATTGGTGGTGGGAATGTTGCACTGGTGAAGGGGGTGTTCTTTACATGATTGGAACCAAATCACAATCATATATGTAATCAAGATGTTTAAATAAAGAAAAAAAGAAATATAACCCCCCCAAAAAAAAGACAAAAAATATACATCTACTATAAAGTATAAAGTATTTTAGTAATGTAAGATCTATTGGTAAATTAATCTTAGGTGAGTGCTTAATACAATTCATATAGAGGAAGAAAATTTCTTCTAATTTCAGTAACAGGCAAAGATAAAGTTAGTTTGATAGTAAAAGTCTCATTGACAAGAACTGTGCTGAAGCAGTCAGAAAGTCATAAATCTGTAAATGCCTTTATAAATGTAAATAAATTTTAAACTTAGGAGATAACTTAGAGGGCTGAAGTGCATCCTTGCCATGTAGAAGTCTAGTTTTCAATTCCTTACACCACATGTTCCCCCAAGAATAACTGGGCTAGCCCAGGAGTCTGAGAGGAACCTGACTGAGTATTACTGAATGTATCCCTTAGGCTTTTTGAACACAGCTTGAGAAATCTCCCAAATAGGAAAGCTAATTTGAACTAATATTGTCATATCTTAGGTGCTAACAGAAAATGACTCTAGAAAAAGAAATAATGATGAAACTATCATTTCCAAACACATTTAAAGTGTAAAATCAAGAAAACCAATAATCTTGTTTGATATTTTTTCATTGGTGCCACCATAAAAAAAATACATACTTTTGTTCTTATTGCTAACCTGCTAGGAATTCAATCCTTGAAAACAGACTTAGAAACTACAACATTTCTTTGAGCCTAAAAATTAATTCCTCAAATTCTGGGTTTTAAAATCGTTCCCTCGGTAAAATGAAAGTAAGTAAGGTACTTAACTGTGACAATTTATGTAAGTATTTTTATATTTCTAATAACAACAATTCATTTCAATTAAATGAACATATTTATTTTCACATATGCTATATGATAAATATATTATGAAAATAACTATGCCATGATGAATATAATTAGTGGTGCCATATTTAAGAATAAATTACTATAAAACATGATAGATGTGTTCAGTTTTATTATTCAGGAATATTTCTAGAAGTTTTTTTAAAAATTTAAGTCTATAAAATTTAACTTTGCATTTAACTAGTTTTTTTAATTAATCTGAGTTTAAAAGTTATAAATAATCAGCAGGCATAATGATGTTTTATATTTATACTTACTCATTTAATGCATTTTTATTCATGTAACTGGTTCTTTAAACAATATGATTAATAAAGGATACCAGTTATACATGATAAAAGTATCTCATCAGAGCATAAAAACCGGCTATCCTTTGCAAAAGCTGGCTCCCTGTGTGTGACACCAGGCGGGGAAAATCCGCGAAAGTACACCGGCCCAGTGGGGCTCAGCTGTGAAAGACTGTGAGTGTGACCTGTCTATGTCTGTCTACTGTCCTCTTGCGTGAAACTCTTGCGAGTGGGGCAAAAAGAGCCTCCAGAAACCTCGCTCGCCCAGACGCCATTTTCAGGGAGGGACTTCAGAGCATAAAAGCCGGCTATCCTTTGCAAAAGCTGGCTCCCTGTGTGTGACACCAGGCGGGGAAAATCCGCGAAAGTACACCGGCCCAGTGGGGCTCAGCTGTGAAAGACTGTGAGTGTGACCTGTCTATGTCTGTCTACTGTCCTCTTGCGTGAAACTCTTGCGAGTGGGGCAAAAAGAGGCTCAGAGGAGCACGGCCGCTCCGCTTCGCTACGCGGCCGTGCACTCTTTCTAAGGAAAGAACTCCATTGCAACAAGAAGGAAAAATCACACTAAGAACGGCGCTATATCACAGAAGCAAACATTTCTCTCTGGACTGTCTTCTCTGTTACATGCTCGGGCCTAAGATTTGACCCAGTGTGAGGCTTCATCCACGGAGGACTCCCCTCCCTTAGAGGCAAGTCAGCCCATCCAGAAAGGGAGGAGCCAGAGGAGTGTGCTGCCTACATCATATAGACAATGAATACCACTACAACACGTAGAAAAACCCACAATACAAATGTGACAATGGGGAAACAGCGCAGGCCAGCATCAGACATAGAGAATGAAGATGACAATTCTGAGGACCAGATAATGACTGAACAACTAATCAACCTCTCAGATAAGGACTTTAGACTAGCAATATGGAAGGTGCTCAACAGACTCCAAGAAACCATGGATCGAGTTGAACAGAACACTAATAAGAACCAAGAAAATATGAAGGCAGAAATGACAAAACTCCAAACTGAAATAACATGTCAACTAACAGGCCTGAAAAAGTCAGTAAACGAAGTGAATGACAAAATGGATAAGCTCTGGGACAGGGTATCAGAAGCTGAGAATAGACTTGGTGCTGTGGAAGATGAGATACATAACAATTCCATACAGCAGGAGAGATTGGACAAAAAACTTAAAGCAAATGAGCAGACAATGGAAAAATTAGTCAAAGAATGGGAACAGACGAAAATAGAAGTCTATGATAAGATCAACAGAAACAACTTAAGAATCATTGGAGTCCCAGAGACCCAGGAAGAAAATTTCCAGGAAGAATCAATGGTCAAGAACATCATTAAAGAGAAACTTCCAGAGCTAAAGAATATATGTGATCAAATCCTGCATGCCCGAAGAGTACCAACCAAAAGAGACCCCAGAAAAACCACCCCAAGACACATCCTAGTCACAATGACAAATCCCACAGATAGAGACAGAATTCTGAAAACAGCAAGATCAAAAGGGGAAATCATGTTCAAGCAAGCTTCCCTGAGATTTACAGCAGACCTGTCACCAGAAACGCTCAATGCCAGAAAGCAGTGGTGGGATATTGTGACAAGACTGAATGAAATGAATGCTTCACCCAGAATACTATACCCAGCAAAACTCACTTTCCGGTTTGATGGAAGAATACATGGTTTCACAGACAAAAAACAGCTCAGAAACTTCACAGACACAAAACCAGTCTTAAGAGAAAAACTGAAAGACCTAATCTAAGACAAGACTACCCAAAAGACACACCAAATTTTGAAATAAAGATGGCGTTAAATCCCAGGACAATTCTTTCTCTCAACGTCAATGGACTAAATGCACCAGTTAAGAGACACAGAGTGGCTAAATGGATCAAAAAACTCAATCCAACCTTCTGCTGCCTACAAGAAACGCACCTGAATAGTCAGAACAAACATAGACTCAAAATAAAAGGCTGGAGAAAAGTTATCCAAGCAAACAACACCCATAAAAAAGCTGGAGTGGCCATACTAATATCAGATAATGCAAACTTTATACTCAGGAAGGTTGTAAGGGACAAAGACGGACATTTTATATTAATCAAGGGGTACGTAGAGCAGGAAGAATTCACTCTCCTAAACATATATGCACCGAATGAGGGGCCAGCAAAATATTTAATACAACTGCTGACAAATCTGAAAAATAATATCAACAACAACACAATAATTGTGGGGGACCTAAACACGGCTTTGTCAACACTGGACAGGTCAACCAGACTGAAACCCAACAAGAATATACTAGACCTGAGGAGAGAAATGGAAGAAAGAGGCCTAGTGGATATATATAGGACACTCCATCCCCAGAAACCTGGATACACATTCTTCTCCAATGTACATGGGACATTCTCCAGGATAGACTACATGCTGGCACATAAAACATACCTCCATAAGATCAAGAGGATAGAAATTTTGCAGACTACCTTCGCTGACCACAAGGCTCTGAAATTATTTGTGAACTCCAAAGGGACTCAGAAGAAACACTTTAACACCTGGAAGTTAAACAGCCTCATGCTCAATAACCAGTGGGTCCGAGATGAAATCAAGGAGGAAATAAAAAGGTTCCTGGAAACAAATGACAATAAAGACACAAACTCTCAGAACTTATGGGACACAGCAAAAGCAGTACTGAGAGGAAAATTTATAGCTTTGCAAGCACACATCAGGAAGGAAGAAGGAGCTTACCTGAGTAGCTTAATGACACAGCTAATAGAACTAGAAAATGCTCAACAAAAGGACCCAAGAACAGGAAGACAGAAGGAAATAACAAAGCTGAGAGCAGAAATCAACGAAGTGGAAACTCAAAAAACAATCCGAAAGATCAACGAAAGCAGAAGTTGGTTCTTTGAAAAAATAAACAAGATTGATAGACCACTGGCAAACCTAACAAAGAAAGAGAGAGAGAGAAACTTGATAACTCGTATCAGGAATGAAAAAGGAGAGATCACTACTGATATGACAGAGATTCAAAGGGTAATCAGAAACTACTTTGAAAAACTCTACGCCACTAAAAATGAGAACCTGGAAGAAATGGATAAATTCTTGGACTCTTATAATCTTCCACGGTTGAAGGAAGAGGATGTAGCATATCTAAACACCCCCATCACCATTGATGAAATTAAAACAGTAATCAAATGTCTGCCGAAAAACAAAAGCCCAGGTCCAGATGGATTCACTAATGAATTCTATCAAACTTTCCAAGAGGAACTACTGCCAATCTTGGCAAGACTCTTTCATGAAATTGAACAAACAGAAACACTTCCAAATAGCTTTTATGAAGCCAACATCACCTTGATACCTAAACCAGACAGAGACGCTACCAAAAAAGAAAATTACAGACCAATATCACTGATAAATGCAGATGCAAAGATCCTCAACAAAATCCTGGCAAATAGGATTCAATGCCTCATTAAGAAGATCATCCACTACGATCAAGTAGGTTTCATCCCAGGAATGCAAGGCTGGTTTAACATCCATAAATCTATCAACATAATACACAACATCAATAACAAGAAAAATAAAAACCACATGATCATATCAATAGATGCAGAGAAAGCATTTGATAAGGTCCAACACCCATTCTTGATCAAAACTCTCAGCAAGATGGGAATGGAGGGAACCTTTCTCAATATAGTGAAGGCCATCTACCACAAGCCAGTGGCAAATATTATCCTCAATGGAGAAAAACTGAAAGCCTTCCCTCTAAATTCTGGCACAAGACAAGGCTGTCCTCTCTCACCACTCCTATTCAACATAGCACTGGAAGTACTTGCTATAGCGATTAGGCAAGAAAAGTATATCAAGGGAATCCAGATAGGAAAGGAAGAAGTCAAGCTCTCACTGTTTGCAGATGACATGATACTCTACTTAGAAAACCCTAAAGACTCTATCAAAAAGCTTCTAGAAACAATAGACTCATATAGCAAGGTGGCAGGCTACAAAATTAACACACAAAAATCAATGGCCTTTCTATACACCAACAGTAATAAAGAAGAAATGGACATTAAGAAAACAACCCCATTCACAATAGTACCACACAAACTCAAATATCTTGGAATCAACTTGACTAAATATGTGAAGGACCTATACAAAGAAAACTATAAAACTCTGCTCCAAGAAATAAGAGAGGACACACGGAAATGGAAACACATACCCTGCTCATGGATTGGCAGGATTAACATCATCAAAATGTCAATACTCCCCAAGGCATTATACAGATTTAATGCCATCCCTCTAAAGATACCCATGACATTCTTCAAAGAAGTGGATCAGACACTTTTGAAATTCATTTGAAACAATAAACACCCTCGAATAGCTAAAGCAATCATTGGGAAAAAGAATATGGGAGGAATTACTTTTCCCAACTTTAAACTGTACTACAAAGCAACAGTTATCAAAACAGCATGGTATTGGAATAAGGATAGGTCCACAGATCAGTGGAATAGGCTTGAATACTCAGAAAATGTTCCCCAGAGATACAACCATCTAATTTTTGATAAAGGAGCAGGAAATCCTAAATGGAGCAGGGAAAGCCTCTTCAACAAGTGGTGTTGGCACAATTGGATAGCCACTTGCAAAAAATTAAACTTAGACCCCCAGCTAACATCATGTACAAAGGTAAAATCCAAATGGATTAAAGACCTCGATATCAGCCCCAAAACCATAAGATATATAGAACAGCACATAGGCAAAACACTACAGGACATTACAGGCATCTTCAAGGAGGAAACTGCACTCTCCAAGCAAGTGAAAGCAGAGATTAACAGATGGGAATATATTAAGCTGAGAAGCTTCTGCACCTCAAAGGAAATAGTGCCCAGGATACAAGAGCCACCCACTGAGTGGGAGAAACTATTCACCCAATACCCATCAGATAAGGGGCTAATCTCCAAAATATACAAGGCACTGACAGAACTTTACAAGAAAAAAACATCTAACCCCATCAAAAAATGGGGAGAAGAAATGAACAGACACTTTGACAAAGAAGAAATACGCATGGCCAAAAGACACATGAAAAAATGTTCCACATCACTAATCATCAGGGAGATGCAAATCAAAACAACGATGAGATACCACCTCACACCCCAGAGAATGGCACACATCACAAAGAATGAGAATAAACAGTGTTGGCGGGGATGTGGAGAGAAAGGAACTCTTATCCATTGCTGGTGGGAATGCTGTCTAGTTCAACCTTTATGGAAAGCGATATGGAGATTCCTCCAAAAACTGGAAATCGAGCTCCCATACGATCCAGCTATACCACTCCTAGGAATATACCCTAGGAACACAAAAATACAATACAAAAACCCCTTCCTTACACCTATATTCATTGCAGCTCTATTTACCATAGCAAGACTCTGGAAACAACCAAGATGCCCTTCAACAGATGAATGGCTAAAGAAACTGTGGTACATATACACAATGGAATATTATGCAGCTGTCAGGAGAGATGAAGTCATGAAATTTTCCTATACATGGATGTACATGGAATCTATTATGCTGAGTGAAATAAGTCAGAGAGAGAGAGAAAAACGCAGAATGGTCTCACTCATCTATGGGTTTTAAGAAAAATGAAAGACACCCTTGTAATAATAATTTTCAGACACAAAAGAGAAAAGAGCTGGAAGTTCCAGCTCACCTCAGGAAGCTCACCACAAAGAGTGATGAGTTTAGTTAGAGAAATAACTACATTTTGAACTGTCCTAATATTGAGAATGTATGAGGGAAATGTAGAGCCTGTTTAGGGTACAGGCGGGGGTTGGGTGGGGAGGAGGGTGATTTGGGACTTGGGTGATGGGAATGTTGCACTGGTGATGGGTGGTGTTCCTTTTATGACTGAAACCCAAACACAATCATGTATGTAATCAAGGTGTTTAAATAAAAAAAAAATTAAAAAAAAAAAATCCAAAAAAAAAAAAAAAAAAAAAGTATCTCATCAGCAGAAAATTTTTATTTAGTTAAGGGTAAAAAACATGCATTTTAACTTATAAAAGCTTTTTATTCCTATAATTTAAATGATACATCAAATATGCTAAATAAATTTGTATCTGTTCTCAAGGCAATATTGAGAGATTATACTAAAATTATAAATTCAAAAAATGTATCACATTCTAAGTCAGGAAATTCATATTCTATGTTTGATCTCAGTCTCAATAAAGTTATTTTTCATATAAAAGAATCTAAGATTCCTAGTGAGATTGTGCTTAGAGCTGCTGAAAAACCTCAACATTCCATTAAGCAGAAATTCTACATAAAGAAATGGTATGTATTATGGTATATGTAAATATATAAGCATCTCAGATGTTCATATTTCTATGAATGATATTTTTAGCATAAAGCCTATTTTATTAGTCTTTCATCTTCAAAACTTGAGCTATCTCTGACTTAATTGCTTATATGTCTTTCATTGTGTTAAAGTTTTATTAGAAAAAAAATTTCTTGAATTGATCCTCATTAATCCATCTGACTGTTGAAATTCAACCTTTCTAGGTAGCCAGGCTTCTGCACCTTAATCCTACTGTAAACACAACAATAAACAAAAATGTCACCTTTCACTCTTTAATTTGTAGAGTTAGGGCCTGGAGTCAAAGGATAATACCGCACAATTGAAATGAAGTAAAGCAAAGTTTTATTGCATCTATCAACAAGCTATAAATTGATTGATCAAGGTCGCTTCCCAGAGATGCAACCCTGCCCAGGGGTCACAAGCCAGTTTATATAGAACTAAAATCAGGAAGTCTTGACTTTAAATTGACTGTTTGTGTCTAGAGTGTTTCATCATGTCCTTTTACAGCTATATATCTAGGGTATATTGTGGTTTATAAGGCCTTGAGGTTTGCATGATTATTGTTTTGATAGAAGCTTGGCCCTAACTTGGCCTTACCTTGTTAGTCTTAAATGGAAACTTAAATTTAGGTTGATAAAATCGAGTTCCTTCTGCTCCAGGTTTCACAGAAGGATATGATTTGCCTGTTTCTGTTCAATCTAGGCACTAGCATTCTTATTTTAATAATCAAATAGCTAAATTCAGATGCTTGCTCTTTAACAATTACCTAGTAGATTGGGTTACATGGAACTTACCAAACAAAAGGTCTTTTCTAAAATAACTTTAATTATTCTCTCATTAATATCTGTCCCCTTTTTCCCCTCCTTTACCACACAATTGATTGTTTATCTCCTAGGATCCATACTATCAGTGAAGATAGTGATATTTACTTCCAATTTTTGCTCATTAAAAGCTAATTAATCATGTTACTTAAATAAAAATATATTTATTAAAAAAAAGTTAATTCCCTCACCAGTGGGTACTCCTCATTTTTGTGTATTTCTAGTTAGTTTTCATAAAACCAGTTTAAAAAGCTGGCTCCATTTTCATTGTCAGTTCATATTTATATCATTTACCTTTTCTTTTGTAATATTTTTAAATTAGAGGAGTTAAGTACTGAGATTTTTTGGGGGGGGGGGTTTGGGTCACACCCGGCAGCGTTCAGGGGTTACTCCTGGCTTTGCTCAGAAATCGCTCCTGGCAGGCTCAGGGGACCATATGGGATGCCGGGGTTCGAACCACTGTCCTTCTGCATGCAAGGCAAATGCCTTACCTCCATGCTATCTCTCTGGCCCCGAGATTTTCTTTTTCAAAAGATTTTACTTGGGGATTTTAACATAACTATCAATATAACTATTAACATAACTATCAACATATGTTAACAATAAAAGTATAATGGATTATACCAATGGTTCTAAAATGAATACTAACCTTTCATGTTTTTTATGGTAAAGTGTACATTATGATAATGATATCCTCATCGGTTTGTGGAATAAATAATATGAATAATTATAATATTACCTGCAATGCAGTAAATGTTTAT
This sequence comes from Suncus etruscus, assembly GCF_024139225.1. Taxonomy (NCBI): domain Eukaryota; kingdom Metazoa; phylum Chordata; class Mammalia; order Eulipotyphla; family Soricidae; genus Suncus; species Suncus etruscus. The sequence continues at coordinate 30,039,460 of NC_064848.1, forward strand.
TAATTCTATAATAGTTGTTTTATTTTTAATGGTTTATTATTTCTGGAACCCAAATCTCTATTTTTTGTTATTGGTTTGCATTATCCTTTATGACACCACAATACCTAGATAGATTTTCCTTTCGCAAAAAAACTATGATAAAATTTTAGATACCTGAGTTTAAAGGATTCCTTGATTCTCCTTGACTACAGGTAGTCAAGGAGAATGTGTAGTCTGCACATTAATTTAGATGGTTTCTGTTTCATCTATTCTTACACAATATCCTTGAGACATAATTTATTTTCCAGATAAGAACAAAGAACAAAAATTCTCCAACCTAATTAAAGAAAAAGAAATCCAGTGCCTGCAAGAGCTGGGGTTTTTAGTTGTGTCTCATGTCCCAGACCCCATTATCCTGAGTCACACAATAATAGAAGATGAGTCTCTGACTTACTTGTAATATTAAAATGTCAGTAACTATGAGCTGTTTAAATAATATGTGAAATCTGTATGCAATTGGTTGGGTTAAAACTAGAATTAATATATTCCAAGGATCTACACTTAGATAACTTTTTTCCTCTATGATGCCTTAAAATATTATTATGACACACAGAAAAATATGTCTTTTCTCATGGTCTTGTTTTATCACAATGCTAGAAACTTCTAATTCCTGTGGATTCTAGTGATTACAAATATGAAAATGTCCCAAATTGGTTAGATACTATAAAAACAGTATGTTAAAACAATCAATATTTGTACTGCCACATTATACTAAACCCAGTAGAGTGTATTAATGTCCAATATGTGCAGTTAATAAGATTATCTGAATTATTGACAGTAAGACCTTATTGTCCTAAATTATAGATGTGTTGTTTTTTTGTTTATTTCTTGGGCCACATCTGGAAGTGCTCTGCACTCAGGGATCACTCCTCGATGGGATAAAAATCAAATGTGCCAGGGATGAAACCTGGCCAGAAACATGCAAATTAAGTGTTTTAATAGGATACATTCTGGTCCTATATGTGGTTTTATGCAGTAATCACTTAATATTTTAAAAATACAATACTTGATTTGTCACATAACCTTTGCTAGCCACACTCTTGAACTTACCTCTAGTCAGAAAAAAAAAATATGTTTATGGGGACTGGAGCAAGAGCACTATAGGTTTGGCATTTGCTTTGCATACGGTCCACCAGGGTTGGAGCTCAAGGTTCCTATATGGTATTAAGAGACTTCTGGGAGTGATTTCTGAGCACAAAACTCAAGAGTAAAATAGCACTTCCAGATATGATCCAAAAATCAACAACAAAAAAAACTGATCATTTGAACACCAGATCCTGAACAAGATGAACAGCTAAAATCAATCCCTATCCTACAGATTTTGCAACATGTTTCATCTTTTAAGAAAGAATTATTTGTATCGGTTATAACTCTAGGTCAGGTTTAGAGCAAAGAGAAGAGGGGAAGGGTCCCATTTTCTGTCAATACCGAAGAAATTTATTAAAGTATGCAAGGAAGACTTTTCTCAGATCCCACTGAAAATGTTGAAGATGACAATATCATTTAGGCTGCATAGGATACAATATACATTATAACATGTCCTTCATAATGTTCTCTAGGAGAGGCTGAGAGATATTAAAATGGCTAGAATGCATACAGCTAACATGGTTTAATCCACAGTATCATATAATCTCCTGATAATGACTGGGTATAAACTTGGAGGTCCCCAAACATTACTAGGTGCGATCTGGAGATATTCAGTGAGGTAGCTTTGATGGTCCCTAGCACTACACGGCCAACAACCCATTCTCAGGATTCTAGAACTGAACCCCAAGCCCAGTTGACAAGTATCCACAGAGCTGGGCCCAAGATTCTCTGAATAATTAATGCCTGCTATGTCACACTAAAACATTTTTCCAGAAAACATTTCCTAGCATTCATTAAATGAAAATAACATTTTTATAACAAATAATGTACCCCTCTGTTCTGCAAATAACTGGAAAAGTGTTATTTAACTAGTTATCTTGGTATGTTTCTTCCCTTTAAAGTAGCACATTTATTGGTGATGATAGTGATGAATTCCTACCTTAAAAAAAAAAACAATTTGGAGGAGGCCAGAGGGAAAATACAGTGGGTAGAATTTGATTTCGTCAAACCCAAGTTTGATTCCGTATGGTAATATGGTTTCTTTAGCCCAACAGGAGTGTTTACTGGGGGAAGAGCCAGAAGTAATCTCTGAGCTCTTTCAGTGTATCCCTAAAACAAAAATCTAGTTTGGGTATGTCCTGACATCATAATTCAATAAAGACCTATGAGAAGTAAAATTGTTAAGTTAATGTGAGGTTTCTAGATTTGGACTTTTAAAAGTAGTCTTAATTTTTTTGGTAGCACTAAATCTTTTGTAATAAGAGTTAAATTGTGTTTTCATTTGCAATAAATTTTGTGAGAGACTTTAGGCTTGCTCACTTCTCAAGAATGAATACTCTTTTTCCTTGAATGTATGTATCCTATGATAAGCCATAATAGTCAATTAAATCACCAAAGGAATTAAACAAAGTGATAGAGTACTGTCTCACAGGTGTAAGGGTTTTATTGTAATCCCTAGAACCAACTCCCAAAGTGTATAAGTTAAATCATGACATTCCAGATTTTTAATTATACGTGAAACAGCTATAATATTGCCATCTCATTTATATATTCTGTTCCTATAACCTATAATACCTTTCTCTAGTAGTTTACATGTATATATGTCTTTAACTTTAAATTATTTTCTCCTGCTGATATTGCTGCTTGTCCCTGTTGTTTCTTCTAGGCAAGTCGTCTCTTGTCTTGTTCACCTTGTAGAGCTTATTCTGTCTTGTCTTTTTTTTTTAAACTCATGTCTCATGAAGTATTATTTTAGAGCAATATCTTTTTTACTATGGCAGATCTAAATTTTGTGGGTCCTAATACTTAAACAAATTGGGATAAATATATAAAGTTAGTTTTATTTATTTAGAATTAAGGAAGATAATATAACAAACTGGAGCTTTAAATATTCCAAAAACTTTGTTCTAAAGTCTTTTTATTTCTTGTCCAGAATGCTTAAATAGAAACATTTCTTGATAGAAACCCCGTTTTCCTTGTCATCTAGAAAGTTCTCTACCTATCAATCTTGCACATATTTTTCTTTGTAATTGAGAGGTCAAAAAGCTGAGATTCAGTAACTTTATTATAAATTTGTTTATTTAGTATGTATCTATCTATGTATTTCCATTTCCCAATAAAGCTATTGGAACCAGAGAAACTATTTAATAAATATGAATACAACATTAAATTTTATTGAACTTTAAGACTCATAAGTATCCCCTAATTTAATAAGAATAGACTAGAGTTTGCCTCTCATAACCAGACTCCACATGACTTGCTGACATTTTGTTTTCAATGACTAATTGAAAGAAAACTTTCACTTAGCTACTGTCTTCTTTCTAGGCTCCTGAAGACTGGCACACTTTCATCCAGCGACCAGCCCTCTTAAAATAGACTAGTTTCAGAGAAACACCTCTGTCTGATCTGTTGTCTTGTGATTCCATCCTTTTATTCCACCTTCCCATAGCTGGTAATGGCTTGCCTCAATTTTTCCTCTCTGTAAAAGAAAATCCTTTCTTGTTTCACGAAAGAAAATGTTTTCAGAACTTATGACCACAAGGTGAGCTATTATGAATAGTACTTTCTGTTTAACAACCATGGGAAAAGTCCTTTCCTCAGATTGAGAATGGAAATACTGGTGTGGAAAGGTTAATGAGAAAAAGTAATTTTTCTATCAAAGCAACCAGCCTCCTTGGAAAATACTTATGCTTCTGCAATTACATGCAGTCATACTACTCAGAATCCCATGTGAACAGCTTTTTCATATATTCTGAATGCTACTGATCCTTCTCGATCAGTCATAAATTCAAAACTTAGTTTCCCAATATTAGCAAGCCTACAAACTACTTGAGCTTAAATCTCACCTTTCTCATGATTTAGTTTTATTCCTAATCCATTCCATTTTTCTTCCTTTCTTACAAGAAAACATTGTCTATTTTCTGCAGTTAAAATAGATAGGGTAAACTAGTATGGAAAGGCCTGGGAAAGAAATAACCAGTTATAAAAGCAACCTCGGATACAGTAATTTTATGTCAATACTAGAAGGTGCATTCAAGCCTGAGAGCAAGGAAATAAGCTTAATTTAGTTTAACTTGGCATAAAAATGAGAAGTTTGAACAACTTGCCATATCCTTGCCTTAGATCAGGGGTCTCAAACTCGCGGCCCATTGGCCGTTTGCGGCCCTCCGTACATTTTGTGGCCCGCGGCCGGCCTTCAAATATTGCAGTATTCGCTTACCAAATAATCGCAATAAAAATCTCACTAGTTAGAAAAAAATCGCATTAAACATTCGCATACCCCGAGCAGTTCTGTTCGGGGTATGCAAATGTTTAATGCTATTTTTTGTGATTTTTTTCTTACTAATGCGATTTTTTTGTTTGTTTGTTTTGTTTTGTTTTTGTTTTTGATTTGGGTCACACCCGGCGGTGCTCAGGGGTTACTCCTGGCTGTCTGTTCAGAAATAGCTCCTGGCAGGCACGGGGGACCATGTGGGACACCGGGATTCGAACCAACCACCTTTGGTCCTGGATCGGCTGCTTGCAAGGCAAACGCCGCTGTGCTATCTCTCCAGGCCCTACTAATGCGATTTTTTATTGCGAATATTCGGTAAGCGAAATCCCTTATGCGGCCCTTCCTCACCCCGACTTTGCCTACTGCGGCCCCCAGATAAATTGAGTTTGAGACCCCTGCCTTCGATAGAATTGAATTAATTCTACCAAAATAGTGAAAATTTGAGGACAGGATAGAAATATTTAGGATATTTGGTTAAGTAGACTGAGGAAAAAAATGTAAAGCAGGAAAACAAAATAAAGTAAAAGACAGTGAAGATTAACCAGGTAATTAGGATTCTGATTTGTAGGATTCCTACAAATCTTAAAACACATACTGACTGAAATAAAAATCATCAGTTCCATTTCTATGTTTAAGATGTCAAATACTGTTAGAATAAACAAATTATACTATCCTGTGAAAAAATACAGGAATTTCAACGTGGGAGACTTGGCCACTAAATGTTTGGCATATAGTAACATTTAGAAATATTTAAGAATATCATTTTTTTTAAATTTAAGTTTATTTTCTCACTGATTGAAGTTATATTTCAAGAGAATATGGAAACTTAAAATTTCATCCAGGATGCATAAAGTATGATTGCAATACTGTTAAATCATAAGGCCATTTTTATAATAATTATTTATAGATTAATAAACAGTTTATGAACATGAAATCTTTTACTTCCTATAAAGAAAAATGATTTATAAGAGCCAAGTAATGTTCTTAGTACAATCCCTCATTTTATTACAAGCGTACAAAGTTATATAGTTTCAAAAGGTTAAGATTTTATGTATAAAAGGAGCAAGGCACCTATTGATTTAATGGCAGATAAAGGGTAGAACATGCAATACTCAGACTTTAGAAATCCAATTGTTCCTGTTGCTGTGCATACATTAGACAGTCATATTTTAGTGCTGTCTCATGCCTCACTTGTCTTCTGCCTCTTATCAAACCTCCTGTTTGCATCTTAATTGACTTGGGGAAAAGCAGAAGGAAGAAGAAAACAGAAGTGGTAGAATTAACAGACCTTGCATATTTGAATGCAAATAAGTGACTCTGTTATGCCTGTACTTTAAATAATATTGTACTCAAAAAACCAGATCACTATCAGTCTGTTTATAAATTTTCATTTCCAAATAAAAATCTTATAAAGTGTATGTTCCTGTCTTAGGCCAAGGGAATTTCCTTTCTAATTTCCCCAATATTTACTGCACCTATGCAAAACAAAACAAAACAAAACAAACTTGCCCTATCTGCCTCCCCATTTTTTAAATTTATTTATTTTATTTTTTCTTATTTTATTTATATTTATAACTTCTAGGCAAGCGTTCTTGCCCACGTTTTTTTTATAGAACCTTAGAACATAAATTATCTTGTTTTGCTACATATTTCTATGTCTTCTAACAAACTAAGGGAAAAAAAAAGTGAATGGTACCGAGAGGCCAAGCAGTCTCAGGAGCATTGAGTAGAAATAAAAAATTGACAAACCTAAAATACCCAAACCAAAGTCAATGACAATAGAATCAAGAGACCCAAACTACAATAAGCTATCTATAAAAGGGACCTGTTACACTAGCAGTCTAGGGAGCTAAGAGGGGAGGTATGGAATGCATGCTGGGAACTATGGTGGAGGGAGGTCAACACTGGTGGTGAGAATTACTCTAACTCACTGTCATTACATACCTTAAATACAACTATGAAAGACTTGTAATTCACATTGACCTCAATAAAAATTATAATATATATACTATTATATAATAATAAAATTATTAAATTCTAAGTTAAAATAATTAAAATTATTAGACCTCCAAATTTTACTACGTAAATTTCTATTGTATAGTTTGTATGGGAAATAGCAACACATATTATACTAATAATAAAATTAAATTAATTATTTTTATTTTGTCACAAAGATGTATGTTCCTAACCTTAAGATGTCTTAATACATAAAGGAGTACACAGTCAAATACATATTTGACTTACTGGATAACTTTTTGTTATACCATAAACACTTTCCCCAAGGTGAAAGAATAGGCAGCAAATTTATTGAATGATGTTTCTCAGTTATATAATGTCTTTAATCCTCAGATTTCTTATCCAGTAAGGGAAATGGTAAGAGATATTTTGTCTAAAATAATGCAGCGAAGCATTAAATACCTGTGCATCCATAAGAAGTTTCTTTTGGAAGTACTGAGAGTTGGGTTATACTTTTGTAATGCTTTCTGAAGTGCTTTTCTCCATTTTTATCAATAAATCATAATTTGTGATACTGTTAATATCATGAATACACTGTACAAACATTATACCCATCAATAAAATGCAACTTTCCTTTCACCATGTCCCAAGGACTCCTCACTACATATAAGTTCAGTTTCTTAGATCAATTCAACTCTAAAATTTTTGAATACCAGAACATTTTTAACTATAAAAACAATATACAAGACCACAGACTTTTCAGTTTTTTCATTATCTTTTACTATTTACTATATTTTAAATTAAAATTTCCCAGAAAACACCATATTATTTTACTGTTGATGTATAGAGAAAACAAGTAAGCCAGTGTTAATAAACAATAAAATTTTAAAAAGATAGCAAATAAAAAAAATTTGAGCTAAAATATATTTTAGGACTATAAAATAATTAATATTTACCAAAAGGAAGAAAAATAGATAAAGGATTGGTCACAATGGAGTGCACATGTTTATTTTCAATTTTGCATAACTAAAAATAAATGTATAAACATAAAATTGAAATTTCCTGATTTATAATTATAATTGTGTCAATTAATTTAAAGTAGAATATTCATTGCTTTCTAATACAAACATTTTACTAGAAATATAAGTTTTCTAACACAAACATAAGAACAAAACATAATGGAGTGTCAACATTGATTCACGTTTCCTAGATTTTATTAAAGTTTACATTATTTTGTTATGCTTTGTTTTGATTAAAATATAGAAATAAAATAAGGCCTCACACAGATCTTTACTGGGAAAAGAAAGATGTGGGCATTGTCCTGAAAGACTTTTGGAACAGAAAATTTGAAACCACACTGTAAAAGCTGCTGCTATTCAGAATAAAAGGAAAAAGTGGGTGGAGAGTGGAGTTTGTTTTTCTAGAATTTCACTTTATGTCAAGTATGGGAAATTGGACAGAAAAATACTGGAGAAATGTAGACTCACATTTTGCCTTCAAGATTATTTAACCTAAAGGTTATTTTAACCTGGTTGTCAACCAGGATTTTCTTTTCAAGGCCTGAGATAACTCACCCACATTTTCTATGCCTTTCCTGATATTATCCAAAAATTCCTCTGTGATCATTGGCTTAAAGAAGCTAGGAAAGAAAAACAAGACATATTTTATAATATTGTATTTGTGCTGTGAAAGTTGTTACACTACATTTTGTGAACAGTGGTACAATATATAATGAAATTCTATAGATTCAAAATAGGTGTGCATATATGAATGCATATAAATATATATTCTTAGATTATGCAAGTTTAAAGATGTAAAATTTTATATATGACCATAAGATGTAAGGGAAATGTTTGTTGTCAGTGAGTGTACAGGAAGAATAAAAATGAAAATCATAGAGTAGTAGGAGGTTGCTGCAATGTGGAATTAACCTCACTCCTGAATTGTTAGCCATTATATTGTCAAGGCTTTGTACCCAGCGAGGTGAAGATTGGTAGAGTCTAAATACACTCATATATGGCAAAGAGATTGAGATTTTTATCAGCCTCATTAAGGCAATCTTGAACCTGCACCTGAGACCCATTTAATCTTCATGGTGGGAAAATTGGTCCCTGCCTCACAAATATTGGTGAAATACATTTCTCAGACTGAACCAAAATTATACTCAGCATAGTAGAATTTCTACTTGTATTCTACTAGTATTTCAGATTCAAATACATTGACAAAAAAGAATTTAAGAGTAATGTAGAATATGAAAAACACATTTTCATTGTTATTTTTTCTTTTTCTCTAAATAATTATATAAAGGTTAAACTAATTTAGTTTTGTTTGTTTGGGGCCACAGCCAGTGATTATCAGAGTTTACTTCTATTTCGAAATAAGAGATCACTCTTCAAAAGTCTCAGGGGCCCATAAGGGTTGGTGACAATTGAACTTGGTGGCTGTTTCCAAGGCAAGCACTCCACAATACTCCAGCCCTTCTTAAAAAAAAAAAAAAAAAAAAACAAAAAAAACTTTTTTCTTTTTTTAATATATAATTTTTATTTAAGCACCATGATTACAAGCATGATTGTAGTTGGGTTTCAGTCATAAAAAGTACACCCCTCTTCACCAGTACAACATTCCCACCATCAATGCCCCATCCCCCCTTCTTAACACTTGCCTGTATTTGAGACAGGCATTCTACTTCTCTCACTCATTAAGAGTGTCATGAGGAAGGGGAAGCCGCTGAACTCTGCTGGAACTCAAATGCCAGCACCCCTATATAACTGTCATCTGTACTGTGCTGCATTTTTGGCCTGATTTCATCCTGTGTGTGGCCCATCTGCAGATGGCTTGCCTTCCCTTGAGCCTTCCCTGGAGGTGAGTTTACATGCCTAGAAAGGGAGAAGCCAGAGGAGCACGGCAGCTCCGCTTAGCTTCACGGCTGTGCACATCATTTAGCCAGTGAATACAACCACAACACATAGAAAAACCCACAATACAACTGTGACAATGGAAAAACAACACAGGCCAGAGCCAGACATAGAGAATGACGATGGCAACTCTGATGACTTGAACATGACCAACCAACTAGTCAGTCTCTCAGATAAGGAGTTTAGAGTCACAGTATGGAAGATGTTCATAAAACTCAAAGAAAGTATAGAAGAGAACACTAATAAGAATCAAGGGAATATGAAGATAGAAATCAGAAAACTCCAAACTGAAATTTCAGGTCAAATAACAGGTCTGAAAAACTCAGTAGATAAATTGAAGAAAAGCATGGTTGAGCTTTCCTATGGGTTAAAAGCAGCTGAGGATAGAATTAGTACACTGGAAGATGAGATGAATAACAATTCCATACAGCAGAAGAAATTGGGGGGAAAAGCCTTAAAGCAAATGATCAAACAATGGAAAAATTACTCAAAGAATGGGAACAGATGAAAATAGAAGTCTATGATAAGCTCAACAGAAACAACTTAAGAATCATTGAAGTCCCAGAGACCCAGGAAGTAAATCTCCAGGAAGAATCAACGGTCAAGAACATCTTTAAAGAGAAACTACCAGAGCTAAAGAATATATGCAATCAAATCCTGCATGCCCAAAGAGTACCAACTAAAAGAGATCCCAGAAAAAACACCCCAAGACACATCCTAGTCACAATGACGAATTCCACAGATAAAGACAGAATTCTGAAAGCAACACGATCGAAAAGAGAAATTATATTCAAGGGAAAATCCTTGAGATTTACTGCAGACCTGTCACTGGAAACACTCAAGGCCTGAAGGCAGTGATGAGACATAGTGACAAAACTCAATGAAATAAATGCTTCGCCTAGAATACTGCACCCAGCAAAACTCACTTTCAGGTTTGAAGGAATACATGGTTTCACAGACAAACAATAGCTCAGAAACTTTACAGACTCAAAACCATTCTTAAAAAAAAAAAACTGAACAGCCTATTTTAAGACAAGACTGACCAACAGACACACCAAACTTCAATATAAAGATGGCACTAACTCCCAGGACAATTCCTTCTCTCAATGTCAATGGACTAATTACATCAGTTAAGAGACACAGAGTGGCTAAATGGATCAATAAACTCAATACAACCTTCTGCTGCCTTCAAGAAACACACCTGAATAGTCAATACAAACATAGACTCAAAATAAAAGACTGGAGGAAAATCATCCAAGCAAACAACACCCATAAAAAAAAAGCTGGAGAGACCATACTAATATCAGATGATGTAAACTTTATACGTAGGAAAGTTGTAAGGGACAAAGATGGACATTTTGTATTAATCAATGAATACATACAGCAGGAAGAAATCACTCTCCTAAACATATATAAACTGAATGATGGGCCAGCAAAATATTTAATAAAATTGTTGACAAATCCAAAAAATAATATCAATAACAACACAATAATTGTGGGAGACCTCAACACGGCATTATCAACACTTGACAGGTCAACCAGACTGAAACTGAGCACGAATATACTAGACCTGAAAAGAGAAATGGAAGAAAGAGGCCTAGTAGATATATACAGGACACTCCACCCCAGAAGCCTGGATACACATTCTTCTCTAATGTACATGGGACATTCTCCAGGATAGACTACATTCTAGCACATAAATAACCTCCATAATATCAAGAGGATAGAAATTTTGCAGGCTACCTTCGCTGACCACAAGGCTCTGAAATTATATATTAATTACAAAGGGACACAGAAGAAAAACTTTAACACCTGGAAGTTAAACAGCCTCATACCGAATAACCAGTGGGTCTGAGATAAAATCAAAGAGGAAATCAAAACTTTCCTGAAAACAAATGACAATGGAGACACAAACTATCACAACCTATGGGACACAGCAAAAGCGGTACTGAGAGGAAAATTTATAGCTTTGCAAGCACACATCAGGAAAGAATAAGGGACATACCTGAATAGCTTAATGACACAGCTCATAGAATTCGAAAGTACTCAACAAAAGGACCGAAAAATATGGAGGCAGAAGGAAATAACAAAGCTGAAAGCAGAAATCAATGAAGTGGAAACCCAAAAAACAATCCAAAAGATCAATGATAGCAGAAGTTGGTTCTTTAAAAAAAATAAACAAGATTGATAGACCACTGGCAAAACTAAAAAAGAAAGAGAAACTTGATAACTCGTATTAAAAATGAACAAGGTGAGATCACTACTGATATGGTAAATATTCAAACGGTAATCAGAAATTTTGAGAAACTCTATGCCACTAAAAATGAAAATCTGTAAGAAATGGATAAATTTTTGGACACTTATAATCTTCCACGGTTGAAAGAAGAGGATTTAGCTTATCTAAACACCTCCATCACTATTGAGGAAAATAATACAGTATTCAAATGTCTGCCCAAAAACAAAAGCCCAGGCCCAGATGCATTTACTAATAAATTCTTTCAAACATTTGAAGAGGAACTACTACCAATCCTGGCAAGACTCCTTCATAAAATTGAAAAAACAGGAAAACTTCCAAATAGCTTTTATGAAGCCAACATCACCATGATACCTAAACCAGACATAAATGCTACCAAAAAAGAAAATTACAGACCAATATCCCTGATGAATGCAGATGCAAAGATCCTCAACAAAATCCTGGCATATAGGATTCAATGCCTCATTAAGAAGACCATCCACTATGATCAAGTAGGGTTCATCCCAGGAATGCAAGGCGGATTTAACACCCATAAATCTATCAACATAATACTCTACTTAAAAAACTCTAAAGTCTCTACGAAAAAGCTTCTAGAAACAATAGACTCATATAGCAAGGTGGCAGGCTACAAAATTAACACACAAAAATCAATGGCCTTTCTATAAACCAATAGTAGTAGGGAAGAAATGGATATTAAGAAAACAACCCCATTCACAATAGTGCCACACAAACTCAAATATCTTGGAATCAATGACTAAAAATGTGAAGGACCTATACAAAGAAAACTATAAAATTCTGCTCCAAGAAATAAGAGAGGACACGTGAAAATGAAGCACATACCCTGCTCATGGATTGGCAGGATTAACATCATTAAAAAGGCAATACCCCCCCAAAGCATTGTACAGATTTAATGCGATCCCTCTAAGTATACCCATAACATTCTTCAAAGAAGCAGATCAGGCACTTTTAAAATTCATTTGGAACAATAAACACCCTAGAATAGCTAAAGCAATCATTGGGAAAAAGAATATGGGAGGAATCACTTTCCCTAACTTTAAACTGTACTACAAAGCAATACTTATCAAAACAACATGGTATGTGAATAAAGACAGGCCCTCTGATCAGTGGAATAGGCTTGAATACTCAGAGAATGTTCCCCAGACATACAATCACCTAATTTTTGATAAAGGAACAAGAAATTCTAAATGGAGCAAAGAAAGCCTCTTCAACAAGTGGTGTTGGCACAACTGGGTATCCACTTGCAAAAAATTGAACTTAGACCCCCAGCTAACATCATATATGAAGGTTAAATTCAAATGGATGAAAGACCTCGATATCAGACCCGAAACCATATGATATATAGAACAACATGTAGGTAAAACACTCCAGGACATTGAGACTAAAGGCATCTTCAAGGAGAAAACTGCACTCTCCAAGCAAGTGAAAGCAGAGATTAACAGATGGGAATATATTAAACTGAGAGCTTCTGCACCTAAAAGGAAATAGCTCCCAGGATACAAGAGCCCCCACTGAGTGGGAGAAACTATTCACCCAATACCCATCAGATAAAGGGCTAATCTCCAAAATATACAAGGCACTTACAGAACTTTACAAGAAAAAAAAATATCTAATCCCATAAAAAAAAATGGGGAGATGAAATGGACAGACTCTTTTACAAAGAAGAAATACCAATGGCCAAAAGACACATGAAAAAATGCTCCACATCCCTAATCATCAGGGAGATGCAAATAAAAACAACTATGAGGTACCACCTCACACCCCAGAGATTGGCACACATCACAAAGAATGTGAACAAGCAGTGTTGGCGGGGATGTGGAGAGAAAGGAATTCTTATCCACTGCTGGTGGAAATGGCATTTAGTTCAACCTTTATGGAAAGCAATATGAGATTTCTCCCAATACTGGAAATCGAGCTCCGATACGACCCAGCTATACCACTTCTAAGAATATAACCTAGGAACACAAGAATACAATACAAAAATCCCTTCCTTACACCTATATTCATTGCAGCACTATTTACCATAGCAAGACTCTGGAAACAACCAAGATACCTTTCAACAGATGAATGGCTAAAGAAACTGTGGTATATATACACAATAAAATATTATGCAGCTCTCAGGAGAAATTTTCTTATACATGAATGTACATGGAATTTATTATGCTGAGTGAAATAAGTCAGAGAGAGAAAGATGCAGAATGGTCTCACTCATCCATGGGTTTTAAGAAAAATGAAAGATATACTTGCAATAATAACTTTCAGACACAAAAGAGAAAAGATCTGGAAGTTACAGCTCATCTCATGAAGCTCACCACAAACAGGGATGAGTTTAGTTAGAGAAATAACTACGTTTTGAACTATCCTAATAATGAGAATGTACGAGGGAAATAGAAAGCTTGCCTAGAGTACAGGCAGGGCTTGGGTGTGGAGGAGGGAGCTTTGGGACATTGGTGATGGGAATGCTGCACTGGTGATGGGTGTTGTTCCTTACATGAGTGAAACCCTAACACAATCATGTATGTAATAAAGTTTTTTAAATAAAATATTTTATTTAATTATATAATAAAGAGTGTCATGAGAGTTGTTATTGTAGTTATTTACCTAACTGCATCACTACTCTCTGTGGTGAGCTATATATTGTGAGCTGGTGCTTGGCAGCCCTCATCTCTATTGCCTCTGAGGATTTTTACAATAATGTCCTTAATTTTTCTTAAAACATATAGATCATTGAGACTATTCTGTGCCTATCTCTCTCAGATTTATTTTACTGAGAATAATAGATTCCATATACATCCAATACAGGAAAATTTTATGATTTTATCTCTCCTGATAGCTGCATAATATTCCATTGTACATATGTACCACAGTTTCTTTAGCCATTCCTCTGTTGAAGGACCTCTTAGTTGCTTCCACAGTCTGCTATTGTAAATAGTGCTGCTATGAATATAGGTTTGAGGAAGGGATTTTTGAACTGTATTTTTGTGTTCCTAGGGTATATCTGGATCATATGCAAGTTCAGTTTTCAGTTTTTTGAGGAATCTCCATTTTATTTTCCATAAAGACTGAACTAGACAGCATTCCCACCAGTACTGAATGAGAGTTCCTTTCTCTACACATTCTTGCCAGCACTGCTTGTTCTCATTCTTTGTGATGTGTGCCATTCTCTGTGGTGTGAGATGGTACCTCACTGTTGTTTTGATTTGCATTGCCCTGATGATTAGTGATGTGGAGCATTTTTTCATGTGTATTTTGGTCATTTCTAGTTCTTCTTTGACGAAGTGTCTGTTCATTTCTTCTCCCCACTTTTTATGGGGTTAGATTTCTTTTCTTGTTAAGTTCTGTTAGTAACTTGTATATTTTGGATATTAGCCCCTTATCTGATGGATAATGTTTAAATAGTTCCCGCTATTTTGTGGGTGGCTTTTGTATCCTAGGCACTATTTTCTTTGAGATGAAGGTACTTCTCAGCTTAATATACTCCCATCTGTTTATCTCTGCTTCCACTTGTTTGGAGAGTGCTGTTTCCACCTTGAAGATGCCTTTAGTCTCAATGTCATGGATTATTTTACCTACATGTGGTGATAAGTTACAAAATTAAGAAAAACCAATGGCCTTCGTATACACTAATAATGATAGAGAAGAAATGGACATTAAATAAAAAATCCTATTCACATTAGTGCAACACAAACTCAAATATATTGGAGTCAACTTTACTAAAGAGTTGAAGGTCCTATACAAATAAAACTACAAATACCTGCTTCAAGGAATAAGAGAGGACACAAGGAAATGGGGGCACATATCCTGCTGATGGATTGGCAGGAATAATATTATTAAAATGGCAATACTCTCCATGTCATTATACAGATATAATGCAATCCCTCTAAAAATACCCATGACATTCTTCAAAGAAGTGGAACAAACACTACTGAAATTCATTTGGAACAATAAATACCCACAAATAGCTAAAGCAATCCTTGGGGAATGTAATATGGGAGGCATTACTTTACCCTATTTGAAATTGTATAACAAAGCAATAATTATTAAAACAGCATGGTATTGGTATAAAGATCCTCAAATTAGTGTAATAGACTTGAGTATTCAGAGAATGTTCCCCAGTCATACAAGCAACTAAACTTTGATAAAGGGGCAAGAAATGCAAAATGAAGCAAGGAAAGCCTCTTCAACAAGTAATGTTGGCACAACTGGTTAGCCACTTGCAAAAAAGCCAACTGAGACCCCTATCTAACACCATGCACAAAGGTCAAATCCAAATGAATTAAATACCTTAATATCAGGCCTGCAAACATAAGGTATATAGAATTTTCTTAAAGAAATATGAGACATTTCAAGAAATAAAAGTATTTGTTCGTTTTTTTTTTTTTCAGAAAGAAGAGAGTCCTTAAAATAAAAGAATTTATTTGGTTTGGACTCTAAATATTTATTGCTTGGATGCTATCAATTAAAAAAAATTTTAATTTGATTGTCTCTTCTCTTTTATTTTCTTCTTTATTTGAACATATTGATTACATAAATGATTGTAATTAGGATTCAGTCATGTAAAGAACACCCCTTTCACCAGTGCAACATTCCCACCATCAATGTCCCAAATCTCCCTCCATCCCACCCCACCCCCACCTGTACTCCAGACAGTCTTTCCAGTTCCCTCATTCATTCACATGATTATGATAGTTCTCTGTGTAGTTATTTCTATAGCTGTACTCAACACTCTTTTTGGTGAGCTTCATGGAGTGAGCTGGTGTTCCATCTCTCCTCTCATTGTCTCTGAGGATTGTTACAAAAATGACTTTTATTTTTCTTAAAACCCATAGATGAGTGATACTATTCTGCATCTCTCTCCCTCTGACTTATTTTACTCAGCATGATAGATTCCATGTACATCCATGTATAGGAAAATTTCATGAATTCATCTCTCCTGACGGCTGCATAATATTCCATTGTGTGTATGTACCACAGTTTCTTTAGACATTCGTCTGTTGAAGGGCATCTTGGTTGTTTCCAGAGCCTGGCTATTGTGAATAGTGCTGCAATATAGGTGTGAGGAAGGGGTTTTTGTATTGTATTCTGTGTTCTTAGGGTATATCCCTAGGAGAGGAATAGCTGGGTCATATGGGAGCTCAATTTCCAGATTTTGGAGGAATCTCCATATCGCTTTCCAAAGAAGCTGTACTAGACGGCATTCTCACCAGCAGTGGATAAGAGTTCCTTTCTCTCCACATCCCCGCCAGCACTGATTGTTCTCATTCTTTGTGATGTATGCCAATCTCTGTGGTGTGAGGTAATATCTCATCGTTGTTTTGATTTGCATCTCCCTGATGATTAGTGACGAAAAGCATTTTTTCATATGCCTTTTGGCCATTTGTATTTCTTTTTTTCAAAGTGTCTGTTCATTTCTTCTCCCCATTTTTTTATGGGATTAGATGTTTTTTTTCTTGTAAAGTTCTGTCAGTGCCCTGTATATTTTGGATATTAGCCCCTTATCTGAAGGGTGTTGGTTGAATAGTTTCTCCCACTTGGTGGGTGACTCTTGTATCCTGGGCACTATTTCTTTTGAGGTTCAGAAGCTTCTCAGTTTAATATATTCCCATCTGTTGATCTCTGCTTCCACTTGTTTGGAAAGTGCAGTTTCCTCCTTGAAGATTCCTTTAGCATCAATGTCATGGAGTGTTTTACCAACGTGTTGTTCTATATACCTTATGGTATCAGGTCTGATATCAAGGTCTTTAATCCATTTGGATTTTACCTTTGTACATGATGTTAACTGGGGGTCTATGTTCGCTTTTTTGCAAGTGGCTAACCAGTTCTGCCAGCACCACTTGTTGAAGAGATTTTCCCTGCTCCACTTAGGATTTCTTGCTCCTTTGTCAAAAATTAGGTAATTGAATGTCTGGGGAACATTCTCTGAGAACTCAAGCCTATTCCACTGATCTGAGGGTCTGTCTTTATTCCAATACCATGCTGTTTGATAACTATTGCTTTGTAGTACAGTTTAAAGTTGGGGAAAGTAATGCCTCCCATTTTCCTTTTCCCTAGGAGTGCTTTAGCTATTTGAGGCTGTTTATTGTTCCAGATGAACTTCATAAGTGTTTGATCCACTTCTTTGAAGAATGTCATCGGTATTTTTAAGGGGATCGCATTAAATCTGTGTAATGCTTTGGGGAGTATTGCCATTCTAATTATGTTATTCCTGCCAATCCATGAGCAGGGTATGTGTTTCCATTTCTTATTTCTTAGAGAAGGGCTTTATAGTTTTTATTGTATAGGTCCTCCACGTCTTTGGTCAAGTTGACTCCAAGATATTTGAGTTTGTGTGGCACTATTGTGAATGATATTGCCTTCTTGGCATCCATCTCTTCCCTATCATTATTGGTGTATAAAAAGGCCATTGATTTCTGTAGGTTGATTTTGTAGCTTGCCACATTGCTATATAATTCTATTGTTTCTAGAAGCGTTTTGGTAGAGTCTTTAGGGTTTTCTAAGTAGAGTATTATGTCATCTACAAACAATGAGAACTTGACTTCTTCCTTTCCTATCTGGGTTCCCTTTATATCTTTTTCTTGCCCGATCGCTATAGCAAGAACTTCCAGTATTATGCTGAAGAAGTGTGGTGAGAGCGGACAGCCTTGTCTTGTACCAGAATTTAGAGGAAAGGCTTTTAGTTTTTCTCCATTGAGGATAATATTTGCCATTGGCTTGTGATAGAAGGCTTCAACTAGATTGAGAAAGGTTCCTTCCATTCCCATCTTACTGAGAGTTTTGATCAAGAATGGGTGTTGGGCCTTATCAAATGCTTTCTCTGAATCTATTGATATGATCATGTGATTTTTATTTTTCTGTTGTTGATGTTGTGTATAATGTTGATAGATTTATGGACATTAAACCATCCTTGCATTCCTGGGAGGAAACCTACTTGGTCATAATGTATGATCTTCTTGATGATGCATTGGAACCTATTTTCCAGGATTTTGTTGAAGATCTTTGCATCAGCATTCATCAGAGATACTGGTCTATAATTTTCTTTTTTGGCAGCGTCTCTGTCTGGTTTTGGTACCAAGGTGATGTTGGCTTCCTAAAAGCTGTTTGGGGGTGTTCCCGTTTTTTTCAATTTTATGGAAGAACTTAGCTAGGATTGGTATTAGCTCCTCTTGAAAGATTTGAAAAAATTCATTAGGAAAACCATCTGGGCCTGGGCTTTTCTGTTTGGGCAGATATTTGATTACAGTTTCAATTTCCTCAGTAGTGATGGGGGTGTTTAGATATGCTACATACTCCTTACTTAAATGTGGAAGGTTATAAGTGTCCAAGAATTTTTCTATTTCTTCTAGGTTCTCTTGTTTAGTAGCATAAAGTTTCTCAAAGTAGTCTCTGATTACCCTTTGGATCTCTGCAATTTCTGTTGTGATCTCCCCCTTTTCATTTTTAATATGGGTTATCAGATTTATCTTTCTTTCTTTGTGAGTTTTGCCAATAGTCTATCAATCTTGTTAATTTTTTCAAAGAACCAGCTTCTCCTTGCATTGATATTTTGGATTGTTTTCCACTTCATTGAGTTCTGCTTTCAGCTTTGTTATTTCATTCTGTCTCTATATTTTTGGTTCCTTTTGTTGGTCATTTTCTAATTTTTTGAGCTGCGTCATTAAGTTATTTGGGTATGCTCCTTGTTCCTTTTTGATGTGTGCTTGTAGAGCTATAAATTTTCCTCTCAGGACCGCTTTTGCTGTGTCCCATAGATTCTGGCAGTTTGTGTCTTCATTATTAATTCTTTCCAGGAAAGTTTTGATTTCTTTTTTGATTTTATCTCAGACCCACTGGTTGTTCAATAGCAGGGTGTTTAATTTCCAACTGTTAAAGTTTTTCTTCTGTGTGGCTTTGTAGTTCACATTAATTTCAGAGCCTTGTGGTCAGCAAAGGTAGCCTGCAAGATTTCTATCCTCTTGTTTTTATGGAGGTATGTTTTATGTGTCAGTATGTAGTCTATTCTGGAGAATGACCCATATACATTGGAAAAGAATGTGTATCCAGGTATTTTGGGATGGAGTGTCCTGTATATATCTACTAGTCCTCTTTTTTCCATAACTATTTTCAGGGCTAGCATGTTTTTGTTGGGTTTCAGTCTAGTTGACCTATCAAGTGTTGATAGGGCTGTGTTGAAGTCTCCCACAATGATTGTGTTATTATTGATTTCTTCTTTCAGATTTGCCATTAACTGTATTAGATAATTTGCTGGTCTCTCATTGGGTGCATATATGTTTAATAGTCTAATTTCTTCCTGTTGCACATATCCCTTGATTAGTACATAGTATCCATCTTTGTCCCTTACCACTTTTCTGAGTATAAAGTTGGTGTCATCAGCTATTAATGTAGCCACCCCAGCTTTTTTGAGGATGTTGTTTGCTTGGATGACTTTTCTCCAGCCTTTGATTTTGAGTCTATATTTGTTCTGACTATTCAGATGTGTTTCTTGTAGGCAGCAGAAGGTTGGATTCATCTTTTTGACACATTTTGTCACTCTGTGTCTTTTAACTGGTGAATTTAGTCCATTGACATTGAGGGAGATGATTGTTATAGGATTTAATGTCATCTTTGTGGATAAGTTTGCTGTGTTTGTTGGTCTCTCTTGTCTTAGAGTAGACCTTTCAGTTTTTCCTTAAGGCTGGTTTATCATCTGTGAAGTTTCTGAGCTGTTGTTTATCCATGAAGCTATGTATTCTTCCTTGAAACCTGAACGTGAGTTGGGCTGCATGCAGTATTCTCGGTGAGGCATTCATTTCATTCAGTCTTGTCACAATATCCCACCACTGTCTTCTGGCCTTGAGAGTTTCTTGTGACATGTCTGCTGTAAGTCTTAAGGATCCTCCTTTGAATGTAATTTCCCTTTTTGATCTTGCTGCTTTCAGTATTCCATCTATGGGATTTGTCATTATGACAAGGATATGTCTTGGGGTGTTTTTCTTGGGTCTCTTTTAGCTGGTACTCTTCGGGCATACAGGATTTGATTGCATGTATTCTTTAAACCTGGGAGTATCTCTTTGATGATATCTTTGACAGTTGATTCTTCCTGGAGATCTCCTTCCTGGTTTCTGGGACTCCAATGATTCTTATGTTGTTTCTGTTGAGTTTATCAAAGACTTCTATTTTCATCTGTTCGCATGCTTTGAGTACATTTTCCATTGCCTGTTCGTTTGCATTAAGCTTCTTTTACAATTTCTTCTGTTGTGTTGAGTTTTTCTGCATCACAGCTTTCAGTTCTCCAATTCTCTCCTCAGGTGCTGATACCCTGTTGGGAGGCTATCCATTGAGGTTTTCAGTTGAGTAACCGTGTTTTTCAGATTTGTTATTTCAGTTTTGAGTTTTCTAATTTCTGCTTTTGTGTTCTCTTCAGATCGATCTATGCTTTATTTGAGTTCTACATATTCCATATTTCTATTCTAAACTCCTTATCTGAAAGGTTAATCAGGTGGTTGAAATTTATTAGGTCATCCGAGCTTTTGTCTTCATTCTCTGTGGATGGTGTTTGCCTGCGAGATTTCCCCATTGTCAAACTTATAGTGTGGGTTTTCCTGCATGTTGTGGTGGGGTTCATTGGTTAGAAAGAGTGCGCGGCTGCGAAGTGAACTCTTCTGCTGCTTCTAGTTGACAGTCCTCAGAGTGAACAAAGGCACAGTAAAGTAGAACCTCCACAGGCCAGAGACCTCAGCTTAGTAGACAGCGACCCCCGCAGCCAGAATATACTTACTCAGCAGCTTCAAAATGCAGTTTTTGGGGGGTGCACTCCCTAGGCCTCTGGGGATACCTTCTGGGATTCAGAAGCACAGGCAGATAGGTGAAGAAGAAGTTTCCCTTGAAGTCCCCAGAGTTGAGTGTCTCTTCTCTTAAGTATTATGTCGGACATTGTTACTGCCTGTAATTTTTTTCTTTTGACTCTGAAATATTATCTATCTGTGTGAAACTAGAGCCAGAAGAATTTCTTTTTATTGTCTCTCCAAACACAACTTGTTTTTATGGTTTCATTAAATTCACTGCCAAACTCTCATTGACTACCTACTTTAATAATTAATTAAGATGTTAGTTTTGAGCAGTCTTCCAGGGTAATATACTAAAGTAAGTGCAAGTGATTTTTTGACTTATATGATCCTTTAATTTGTATTCTATTTGAATTTGTCAATAACCTTTCTTAATCATAGAAATAATTATAGATTTAATCATAGAACAAAGTCAGAAGTGAAAGTTTTGGTATTTGAAAAAACATTGTGCTGCAATGAATATAGATGTTCAGAAGGCACCTTTGTGTTGTATTTTTGTGTTCCTAGGGTACATCCCTAGGAATGGTGTAGCTAGATCATATGGGAGCTCAATTTCCTGTTTTTGAGGAATACCCTGTTTTCCATAAAGGCTGGATTAGACTGCATTCCCACCAGCACTGAATGAGACTTCCCTTCTCCCCACATCCTTGCCAGGACTTATTGTTCTTATTTTTTGTAAAGTGTGCCAGTTTCTGTGGTGTGAGATGGTACCTCATTGTTGTTTTGATTTGAGTCTCCCTGATGATTAGTGATGTGGAGCATTTTTTCATGTGCCTTTTGGCCATTTGTATTTCTTCTTTGAGGAAGAGTCTGTTCATTTCTTCTCCCCATTTTTGGTGGTGTTAGTTGTTTCTTTCTTATTAAGTTCTGTCAGTTCCTTGTATATCTTAGATATTAGCCTCTTATCTGATGGGTATTGGATGAATAGTTTCTCCCATTCTGTGGGTGGCCTTTGTATCCTGGTCACTCTTTCCTTTGAGTTACAGAAGCTTCTCAGCTCAATATAGTTCCCTCTGTTTATTTCCACTCCCACTTGTTTGAAGAGTGTTGTTAATTCCTTAAAGATGACTTTAGTCTCAATGTTATGAAGTGTTTTATTTACATGTTCTTCTGTATACCTTATGGTTCTGGGTATCTCAAGGTCTTTAATTCATTTGGATTTGACCTTTGTGCAAGGTGTTAGATGAAGTTCTGAGTTCACTTTTTTGCATATAGCTGGCCAATTGTCCCAGTACTACTTGTTGAAGAGGCTTCCCTTGCTCCATTTTGCATATATTGCTCCTCTATCAAAGATTAATTTATTGTATGACTGGGGAGCGTTCTCTGAATACTCAAGTCTATTACATTAATCTGAGGGTC
The DNA here is from genome assembly GCF_024139225.1 of Suncus etruscus. Classification (NCBI taxonomy): domain Eukaryota; kingdom Metazoa; phylum Chordata; class Mammalia; order Eulipotyphla; family Soricidae; genus Suncus; species Suncus etruscus. Next base: position 30,062,182 of record NC_064848.1, read on the forward strand.
TGTCTTTATTTGAATGCTATGCTGTTTTAATGACTATGGCTTTGTAGTACAATTTAAAATGGGGAAAGTGATGTCTCCCATATTTATTTTCCTAAGGGTTATTTTAGCTATTCATGGGTGTTTATTGTTCCAAATGAGTTTCAGGCGTGTTTGATCCACTTCTTTGAAGAATGTCGTGGGAATTGCATTAAATCTATACAAAGCTTTGGTGATTATTGCAATTTTAATTATTTTAATCCTCCCAGTCTATGAGCAGGGTATGTTTTTTCATTTTTTTTTTGTACTCTTTTATTTCTTTAAGCAATGATTTTTAGCTTTTTTGTATAGGTCCTTCACCTCTTTAGTTAAGTTTGTGAAAAATCTAGAGCAGTGTTCTCAAATATTAAAGATACCATAGTGTGGGAAGAGGAGAGATCAAGTAGCTGGGATAATATAGATAAAATTTAATTATAAGAATATAAATATTGGTGGACGAAGCACATGGTTAGAAGAACTGGCAAGAAGTAAACTGAAGCTCAATCTAATCTGAGGAAGTGTGAACCAGAGTTGTGTGAGATGTGTGTGGCCACTCTGCTTTGCTATTTGTCCTCACATTTGTATTAGTCAATGACCCCCTGCACAACAAATAAGAAACACAGCCACACTGCAAAGGCCACAATGGGAAAACAACTTGCAACCCCACCATGATTAGTGAATGAAGATGATATTTCTAAAGACCCAACTAGTATCAGCTACCAATATAGCCTCTCTGATAAGTATTTTAGAAAAGAAATGGTAAGAATGTTCAAAGTAATCAAAGAAATCATGTATCAGAAATCCAACAAGACTCAAGAGTACATGATAGAAGAAATGAGGAAATTTTAAACAGAAATAATAAAACTGAAAAAACTGGGGGGTATGAAAAACTCATTGGAAGGCCTCAACAGTAGAGTAATAGCTACAGAAGACAGAGTCAGAGAGCTGGAAGGTAAGTGGCATAACATATACAACAGAATGTATTGGTAAAAAAAAAAAAAAAAAAAGAAGTTCGAAAATAAGCAAAGACATAACAATAGAACTCTAGGATAATTTCAACAGAAACAATATAAGAATCATTGAGTCCCAGAGAACCTGGAAGAAAGCCTCCATGAAGAAGCAACATTCAAAGACCTCATCACTGAGAAGTTCCACATGCATGGATGCCCAGAATATCAACCTATACTGAAATATAACCCAAATAAAAGCATTTCAAGGCACATCCTAACAAAATAATGATAACCACAGATACAAAGAGAATATTGTGACAGAAATATCAAAAGGAGAAATTACATACAAGAAACATCCTTAAGATTTACAACAGACTTATCACAAGAAACCCTCCAGTCCCAAAGTCAGTGGTGCAATATACTGTAAAAACTCAACATAATGAATGCCTTGCCAAGAATAATTTACGCAGACAGACTTTGATCCAGATTTGAAGTAAAGAAGCACGGCTTCACAAATGAACAACAGCTCAGAAACCTTACAGACTCAAAACAAAACTTAAAAGAAGAACTGAAGGGTTTAATTTAAGGCAAAACTGAGAGCAAAAGCACACCAAACTTCTACCAAGAGATAATACAAAAAATACCATGACAATGTCTTTAGTGACAATGGAATAAATGTATCAATTATGATACACAGAGAGCAAAATGGATCATAAAATTGCATCCAATAGTTTGCTACTTGAAAGAAAACTGATTTAGTGCAGGCTTGTATGCTCTAATGTTTTATGTATACTAAGTGCTCCTTTGATTTATCTTATATGCGAAATTTTAATTTTAAAAACTAAATCTATTCTAATTTATCACATTAATTATCAAATGTCTATATAGCTGTGGGTAAATAAAAATAAGAAATATTGAAGTAAAGATGCATATATTTTCTTATTTAACGTAAGTTATATTAGGGATCAGAGAGAGAACATTGGTATAATGCTGACCTTGATACATCTAAACCACATTCAATCCCAGACATGAACACATTTCCCCGGAGCCTGCCAAATGTGATCCCTGAACGCAGATCTGGGAGCAATTCCTGAGCACAGCTGAATGTGGCTGACAAACAAACATTGCTGAGGCCACAGAGAGAGTTTAAAATTTAAGGCACTTGCCTTGCAGAGGACCTACCCAGGTTCAATATTTGCAAGCTCTGTCAGGAATGATCCTTTAGAACAGAGCCAGGAGTAAGGCCTGAGTATTACTGGTATAGTGCTCCCCCATCCTATAAATATAAATTATAATTAAAATAATTTAAATTTTACTCTACACTGAAACATAAAATGTAGTGAATTTTAACATTAATTCAAACATTAACTTTGCAATTAAAGTATATGAGTATATTCTACATACTATAAAGAAAAAAGATAGTTCCCTGATAAAACTGTTAAATAAATTTAAGGAAAAGTTAATGCTTTTAGATGCCAAAGTACATGATTTACTTTGCTACATTTTTCTGCTACTTTCTCCATCAAACTATTTCCATTTTGCTTTTATGGGTTCAATATTTTAAAAGTACTTTTTGGCTACAAGAGTCCTCTAGCATAAATCATGTATTTTTCTTTACTTAATGGTAGAAATAATAATTTAATAATATAAAGTTTCCATCTAAATGGAATTTTAAAATTGTAAATGAATACTATTTAGTCTGTACATGATTATTACTATATAATACAAACTTAAAACTTCATAATGTTTATTTAGGGCATCCTCTTATTAATAAATATTATTTTGTCTATTAAATCCTGGACTTCTTTAGTCTATTTGAAATCTAATCAATAGCATAAAGTATAGAAGTTGCATTCCACAATATACAGTTACAAATTAAAATACACTTGAATAATACCTTTGGCTAATTTTAAAGGTTTTATTCTTTTTTTAATATTTAATTTTTTAATTTAAACCATTGTGATTTACGAAGTAATCTATAGTTGACACATTAAATGTGTCAGGACCAATTCTACCACCAGTGCCAACCTTCCTCCACCAATGTTCCTAGAGTCCATCACATGTCATCCCTGCCCTAGCCTACCAGCATAATAATCACATTTTAAATTTTAGTCATTAAAGTTTGGGCTTCATGATTTCATTGTTGTGGACTCTGGCTTGGGCATTTAGTTCTTTTTTTTTTTTTAAATAATTTTTATTGTGACCAACAAAAAAAAAACAATAAAAACATGATTTACAAATCTTTCACACTACTATTTTTGGTACATGATGACATTGAATCAGGGGCATTCCCACCACCAGTGTTGTCATCCCTCCACCTCTGTTCCTGGCATGCATCCTATATCCCCTTTCTTTGTCCCCTGGGCTACTAGTATAAGTGGTCCCTCTTTGTGTAACTTGTTGTAGATTAATTTTTGATTATGTTGTCTTTGACTTTAGATTTGGTGTGTAAGTCTGATCATTTGTTTTATTTCTACTCAATGTTAATATGACTGTTAGGTCTTGGTACCATATATATTTTTCCCTCAATATATAAGGTAGAACAAGATGATTCAAGTTATGTGGTTCTGTTTGAAAAAAAATGAATAGAAAAAAAGAAAAAAATAGAAAAAATTAGGAAAAAATAGAAAAAAGGAAAAAAGTAAAAAGGAAAGAAAGAAAAAAAAATCAAAAAACAAACAAATAACCGGGAGGAGTCCTTCTAAGGGTTATAAATATCAATTTAAAAGATGAGAGGGGAAAGAAGAAGAAAAAATAGCATAAACACAAAAATTACAAAAACCAGGAACAAACAAAAATCAAAACAACAACAAAACAACAAAAATCAAACAAAAAAACCGAAACCAGTGACTACAAAAAATGTATCACAGCAATAAAGACAACAGCCAAACAATAACCATGAGCATGAAATAAAAAGAAAAAAGAGAAAAAAATTGTGCTGCTTTTTTTTTGCATATGCACAGTAAATATTGAAGAATAGAAAGGGAATTCCCTTGGCCTAAGAGATACAGGGTTTCTCTGCCCTTGAAGCATATTGTCATGGGAATAACTGCAGGCTCCATACCTGCTCTTTTACACACCCCTAGGTCATTTTATGATGCCAGGAAACTTTTTTTCAGTTGTGGATGTTAAAATCAGGTCTCTGTAACTAGAGATCTTGGTATTTGCACAGGTCATAGGAAGAAGCTTAGCTAGGATAGAGTGTTTCTTTATGGTGCTATAAATTCTGTTCCATCGCTGTTGTAATCAGTCTTCTGTATTGGTGGTCTTTGTTTTCACACAGATTCTAGGATGAAGCCTAGGATAGAATATTTCATTATGTTTCTAGAAGTTTTGCTCAGTCGCAGTTGTCATAGTCAGATCTCTGGAAATAGAGATCTTGGTTACTGTACAGATTATAGGCCAAAACCTAGGCTAGGGTCTTTCTTATTGGTCCCAGGATAAGTTCTGCCCAGTCATGGTTGTCAAAGTCAGTCTTCTTTAATTAGTGATCTTGGTTTATGCACAGATCAAAGGTTGATGTGTCTTCTAATTTTATCTTACTGTTAGATGATGAGATAAGACAACCTCTTAGATCAAGTGTTTGCCATTTTCTCATTGTCTGGATATCATATCAAAACTGGCACATGTTGGTGCCAGAGCAGTATTAAGAATTTCCAGGGGGAGTTTTGTTTCTGGTGTTGTTGTAAAGAATTGTGTTGGTTCTGTGTCTGAGATCTAGGGTAAGGGATTGGATGGTCAATGTCTGATTATATGGAGTTTAAGTTGGGTCCACATGACACATGTTTAAGGAGATGCCCCTATATTATAAAATTTATGAGTTCTTATCCCTAGTAAATAAGAGCTTATTTTTATATGTAAAATTTCCCCATTTTTAGTATGCCTTTGCAAAAAGAAATTGTGCTATATTATATTGCTGGTGCATTTGGGAGTGACAATGTCAGGCTATACCATCTCTGTTCCCTGATTTTAACCTGAGTTTTTATCCCAGGCAAGATAAAGGTTTTATTCTTATTTGATGTGTATTTTTAAAATATAGAATGAATTAATTTTAAATATCTTTGTACACAGTAACATAGATAAAATCAAGCCTTGATATTACACTGATCTTATTTCATTAGCATCCTTGATCATCATTCTAAGATTTGATTGACTATCTCAATCATGATTGGACCGAATGGTATAAAAGTTCAAAATTAAAACAGGGGCCAGAGAGAAAGCATAAGAGTCAAGAAAATTGTGTTACATATGGCTAACCTCTGTTCAATACCTGGCTCTTTATATGGTCCTCTGTTCATTTCTAGCAGTGGATTAAGCAATAAATAAAATGCCAAGTATGACTTTTCATTTGATAATATTCAATACTATAATAAGCAGACTGATATAGGCTGCAGCTAATCAATCAATAATGGCATTAGAACTCCTTGATGATTTTCAGTTAAGGATTTTTAGAAGAGTAAAGAGAGATCTCTTGGAAACTCACTTTAAAAAAATTGATGATTTGGGTAGCCTTACCCACCTCGTTTTTAAATATTACTGTGTAATATCTGACACACAATTATTCTAAATCTGCTATTTCTGAAGTGTGTCCCTGTTTAACATTTTCTCAGTTAACATCTTCACAATAGCAGATATCTTGGACATCCATGACTCTAAGTCAGAACCAAAGATCTAATAGCTTTCTTGCTTCTATTTTGGATCTATGTCCAATGGAGAATTTCCAATTTTACATTTTATTCCTCTGATACCTAAAAGTGGTATATTTTAGTTTTTTACTGAAAGAAAATCTGAGAAAATTATTGACTTTATCAATATTCTATTACTTATCAACTATCTTAATCATCATTATATTTCTATGATATATGGTAGTTTTCCAAATTAAAACTTCAATATAATAAATATTTAATTTCAAAAATAGTTAACTTGTTGCAGAACTGAATTTGAGTCAAAACTGTACCTAATATTGACATTTTGATTAATGACAAAACTAATGTATCTGTTAGATATTTTAGAATTCAGTATATTTTGTGTGAACTAATGAAGAGATAAAAATAGCTCCATCTCCAGCACATAAAATCTAAAAAGAAAACTTTATTCCTCTTGACATAGTTTCCTGTCTATTAGCAATTAATGTTGGTTAATGTAAAAAATATCTAGCTGATATATTATCCAGAATCATACAGTAAAAATGCCAAACAATAATTTATAAACAAAATACTCTAATCACTATGATGATTGCTATTGTAGAATTATTGCATAGAAAAACTGTCACTATATTTTTATATTTATCACTTCAGAGATTGAAAATTTAGGAAATCACTTTGATTTAGTTATTTCTATCCATATGTTCCAATATATTAGGATATTTGTTGTTTATCTACATTCAGTATATATAGTGTTAAAAAGTAAGAGAAAGTTCAATATAAAGTTGAATGAGCAAATAATATCTCATTACTATTCAGAATTTAGTTGCTACTGTATAAAAGAAAATACATCTTCCTGGGAGCCGGGAGTCTAGCAGGAGGAGGTTTGGTAGGCCCACGCCATGCCGGAAGCCTGCTTGGCCAAGCCTAGGGGGGGTGCGGGATTTGGGTAACCCCAGCACCCCTCGGCCACCTTGCTCCAAATCTCCAGGGCTTCCCCGGGCCACACGCCTGGGCAAGCCGGTGAGTTGGGTCCCTTGGTGGAGCTTGAAGGTACCCTAGGCCTTCCCCCACTATCCATGCGGCTCCTTAGGGAGGGTCTGGGTGGGGCTCTGAACTTCTGTTCTCCCAGCTTCTTGAAGGATCTCTCCTTCCTGGGAGCCGGGAGTCTAGCAGGAGGAGGTTTGGCTGGCACTGGTAATCTCTGTCCAGTCTACATTTTCAAAATCGCGCGGGGGCGATAGCCCCCGCGCGCACAAGAAACATTAATAGTACTCTCACAAGAAACATTAATAGTACTCACTATCATTGAATTATGCTTTTATGTATGCAGAATGTCCATTTTGTACTCTGCCCTTTTGCATACCCCTTCATAAGTTCATACTTCTCTTTAACTTCTTTAACTCCTATCATCATTACTCCTTTTTTACCCTTTCTAACTTAAGTACTGTTGAGTCCTAATTCACAGACCAAAGTGGTGCCCTAGAGTTAACACCCACCCAACTATTTTAAAAGGCATAAAAAGGACACATATCTTTTCAACATTTTATGGGTGTTTTCTTTGACGGCTATAACTTTTGCTAAATACTTTCTTATACAGTGATGATCCCCCCCCCCATGTTTTTTATCTTCTCTTTGTGAACTGCTCAATATGGAATTTGGTGTGAAAGAATCCCTCAGTTTAATACTTATGTTTGAACCAAGTCATGGGTCTTGTTGGAAATGTTCTTATGCCCCCATATATCTGATAGCACCACGTGGCTTTATATCTTGTTTGCGTAGGCACACTAACATGGGAAAATACTATACATACCAATAAGTTCTTATCTAATAGAAATGGGAACACACAAATCTTGTAGTGCAATGAGACCTTACACCCTGAACATTGACATAAAGACCTGGGACAGGCCTCAGAAGAATGGGCATTCTCCATTTACCCCTTGATCTACAGAAGACATTTACAAAACATCCAAGGTTGTATATAACATCACCCAGAGGCATTCCTGTACCAGGGACGATCCTACAGCTGCTCTGACATCGATCTACTCAAAAGAGACATCCCTTAACACTGAGAAGACAACAAGAACAATGACCTGCTTACTGGACAGGGCTTGCTGTATTGCCCCTTTATGGTGAGGTTTGTCTATAACATCACCTGGAAGCAATCCTCTACCACGGAAGACCCTACCACTGCTCAGACATCGTCCTGCTCAAAAGAGACTTCCCTTAACACTGAGAAGACTTAACAACAACAACCTGCTTACAGGACAGGGCTTCCTGCATTTCCCTTTCATGGTGAGGTGAAATGAGAAGGCACTCCACATCATGACTTCAATGTAGGACATGCAGATTCCAGAATCTTTAATACAGAAACATGAGACCAACAACAGAGACTGTGTGATAAGTGTGTTGGCGCTACGGACAATGTCTTGGAGTGAACAATAACTTTCCTGAGGCCTAGAGCTGGTCTTATGCCAGGAAACTTCAGGGGTAGGATCTCTTTGTATTTAGGCCAAGCTCCTTTCCATGCCTCTCATATTTTGGTGGGCCTATGCAAACAACAATTGCCACTCTAACACCGTTTTTACTGTGCTCCTTTGACTCTAATCCTTAAAACACACCCACTTAAAATTTGAGGTTAACTTAAGCTAATATGCATGTACATGGAAATGTAAAAAATACTATGCCTCTAATGTTTAAGGAGTTACGTAAGTTTGATGGCTTTAGATTGCCTTGTGTGCTGTTAAGAAATATTATAATGTGCTACAATCTGGGGACTTGAGGGAAAAAGTAATTGCACATGGATTCTGTTTTATTTATCTTAACTTTCTTTGGTGAAAGTTCAAAGTTAAGATATCAGCAAGGGGACTTCTTCAGATAATTATGTTATGGGTGATTGTCTTTCCACTGTAACTTTACCTTATCCTCTTTCTTTGCATCTTTTGTTCTCATAATTCATAATAAAAAAATGGAAAAAATAAAGAAAATACATTAATCAACACTATAGAAACTGTCTTTCTGAGCAGCATCTATAGACTATAGATATTTTATTGTCATAATTTATTCTACAATACATTCAATGCAGTCTCCTTTGTATTATGTAAATGTTTCTAATGGCATCAAGCCATTGATTGTATTTAATTCCAAATTATGAAATAAGTACACATTATTTTTATTTTCAGTACTCTAAGTTGTAGAGGCATTTGTACATGCACAACTTTTTTAAGCTTTTCTTTATTTTACAATTTATTCATCCTCATGAAAAAATCTGCACAATAACAGATAATCACTGCAGAAGCTTTACCCCTACTTTTTGCCAGCACCATTGTTGGCTTGGTGATGCCCCCGATTTTCTTCTTTCTTTTCTTGTGTTCCTTCTGCTGCTTCCTCAAGGTCAAACATTTAAATTACGGAATATCATAGAAAATCTAAATTTCATATTCCCTGCATTTTAGGCACATATAAACATATATATTTAATAATCAAAGTATCTATACCCAGTCCTCTTTTTTATAGTTTTAGTTGATTTTGGAGTGAGAGAGCATAGGCCATACCTAGCAGAGCTCAAACTTGCTTCTGGCTCTGTGCTCAGCAGAGCATTGTGGTTTGTGGGATCTAACTGGGATCAGCATTAGTCAGCTGAGTAAAAATCAAGCACATTATTCCAATACTACTCTGGACTTAGTTTTCTTTTTTAATTCGTTAAAGTTTTTTTTAACTTCTTCATTTTGAGATTCTATAATAATCCAAAAAGTTGTCTTTGAAAGTGTCTCCTGTGTTCATAATGACAGTGCATAAATTTAGTAGCATGGAAAGTCTGTCTAGAGAACAGGTGGGGGTCGGGTGGGGAGGAGGGAGATTTGGGACATTGGTGATGGGAACATTGCACTGGTGATGGGTGGTGTTCTTTACATGACTGAAACCCAAACACAATCATGTATGTAATCAAGGTATTTAAATAAAATATATAAAAAATTAGTAGCATGTTTTATAGTACATTAAAACTTTTTTGTCTGTGGAGGCCAGGGATGTGGCTCAGTGCTACAACATTTGCAATCTTACAATAAGTTCTAAATTGGATTTCTGGGAAAGCCCCACATCACAAAATATAAGTTCTAATCCTTAAACCTTTTGTAATTCGTGGCACCACAAATGATTCCCAGGGTACCACAACAAAATGTGGTGTTGCATCAAATAATTAAGGATGGGGCTGGATGGTGGATGATGCCATCCAGCCCACATGGCTCTGCAACCTCCATGCAGCCAGCGAGTTCCAGGCCCAGGTGAAATTACTCACTCACACGCAGCCATCAGGAAGAATCATCTTTATTCATGCCCTAGCCACCACAGGTGTGTGGCCTATGTCAACCTTTTAAGCATTCAGCTATATTTTGCTAGCCCTGCATCTTATCTCCTGTTAGCCATCTTCCCTTTGGGCTCCATGCAGCCCAAAGATCCAAAAGCCAGGAAGCCAAGCCGGGCCAAGAGAGAAACGGCAAAAGGCCCGAATCCCCTGGCTCAGAGGTTTATCTATCCTTTTCCAGACCCCTCCCAGAAATGGGAGGTCTTGCAGGTAGTTACACCTATTATCCGGTTCCCAAGACCCCTCCCAGATATGGGTGGGTCTTAGGGTCTTTGCACCCAACTTCAGGGTTTTAGCTAGGTACACCAACATTTCCTCCTTTTCTTAATATTTTTATGCACCAACGTAATAGAGTGAAAATTAATATACCAGCCCTTTTCAAAAACATATCATTTGCAAAATATACTTTACACCTGTAACCTAAAATTCTATTAATGCTTTTTTACCAAGCATTATTTTGGAACTTTCATGTTCCTATATTTTTAAACTATATTGGGGGAACTTCAATGTTCCTATATATTTTCTATACACAAGTACTTTAGCATACATGCATAACATACATTTTAAAAACAGGCTAAGTACATTAAAATACACAGTAAAACATTTTGCAATTGAAAATATTAACTTTGAAAGACAACAAAACACATTTAAATCATAAAGAAAATGACTAAGACAAAGATGCAGGTGGTTAGAAATTAGATGTTAAAATGGGCTAATTTGTATTACCTCCCTTATATTTTTATTTTTTAACCACTAACTAATTAAAACTTATCCCATTACCAACTATGAGTAAAATATTACTACCCACTAATTTTCTACACCTAAAACCATAGTTTAGATTAATTTGTCCCACGCTGATCTCACCATGTGGCTTTTGTAAACTTTTAAAGTTCAGATGTTGGTTTGTTCCACGCTGATCTCACCACGTGGCTCTCTTTTATAGTTTCAGGCCCCGTAGACGGTTTTGTAGACCATGAGGTTGCCGGTTTTGCTGCCCGCTGCCGGTTCGCTGGAGGGTGGATTCCAGGTTTTTCGCTTTTCCGGGCCAAACTGAGCCCAGCCAAGCCGATTCCAGCCGAGATCCCAGCCGAGCCGAGCTGCTTGGAGCTTGCCGCTTGGAGCTTTTTGCCGCAGGGGCTTCACCGCTGCCTTTTTTCCCCTCTGGGAGCACTTTGGATGTTCAGAGTTCCAAGTGATTTAAACTAAAAGTTCAGTTCGAAATTTCCAAAGTCGAAATCCAAATTCAAGCCAAAGGTCATTTTCAGAAAATCAGTCCACTTTAAATACAGTCTTTTTTCTCCTCCGTTTCCAATTTAGACTTTTAATAAGTCTTTGAAGAGGCCCAGGTTTTTGTTTCTTGTAACAAAGTTTCAGTTTTGGGCCTGGGCCTGGGCTGGAGGTGATGCAAGCTTCCACCTCTTTTGTTTTAATTGCCCTTGTTTCCCTAGAAGGGGTCACGGCCATGTTTGAACATGGCTGCACGTGGCCCAGTGTTTTGGGCTCAGTGCACCCGAAAAGAGCCAAAATGAAACAGAAGAGCAGAAATCTCACCATTTTCGCTGTTTTGTTGGGTTCAGGATTCAGGTCAAAGTTCGGAGCGCCAGATGTTGCATTAAATAATTAAGGATGGGGCTGGATGGTGGATGATGCCATCCAGCCCACATGGCTCTGCAACCTCCATGCAGCCGGCGAGTTCCAGGCCCAGGTGAAATTACTCACTCACACGCAGCCATCAGGAAGAATCATCTTTATTCATGCCCTAGCCACCACAGGTGTGTGGCCTATGTCAACCTTTTAAGCATTCAGCTATATTTTGCTAGCCCTGCATCTTATCTCCTGTTAGCCATCTTCCCTTTGGGCTCCATGCGGCCCAAAGATCCAAAAGCCAGGAAGCCAAGCCGGGCCAAGAGAGAAACGGCAAAAGGCCCGAATCCCCTGGCTCAGAGGTTTATCTATCCTTTTCCAGACCCCTCCCAGAAATGGGAGGTCTTGCAGGTAGTTACACCTATTATCCGGTTCCCAAGACCCCTCCCAGATATGGGTGGGTCTTAGGGTCTTTGCACCCAACTTCAGGGTTTTAGCTAGGTACACCAACAATGTGGAACTCCTGGAACCATGACAAAGATGTGACCTCCCATGCTCAACTCTCAAAAGCAAAATGTTTTTTAAAGAAATGATCATAGAATTGAATAAATAGTACATGAATTAAGGTGATTGTTTTTCACATGGCTATCCCAGTTCAATCTTTAACACCATATATAGTCCACTAAAGAGTCACAGGAATGATCCCTGAACATAAAACAGGAGTAAGCCCTAAGAAATACCACAAGTAGCCCCAAGAATCTAAATGAAAAAGGAAAATTATATCGCATATAACCTAAAATATAATAATAAAAGTTACCCAAATTTTTATCTGTTTATTCCAACAGACTTCAATATCCTTGAAAGCAATTTTGTTTTTCATTATTTTATCCTCTGTACCTACAAGATCACTGCATTATTGATGAAAGAATGTTGCATGGCAGAACTAAGTGACATAATATATCATTACCTTGTTCTACTAGAAATTTCTTCACCAATTTTATGCATTGTGAATATGAGTGTCTTGAATGTTCTTCCTCTACATTCACAATCATGTTAAAACCAAAGTTTTGCGTGGCTTAGGCTTCCATTTTATTATATATATATATATATATATATATATATATATATATATTACATTCTAGTCCCAATTATGTATAAAACAGACGTTGTTAATAGTGCCAAGCTATAGTAAAATCTAAATTAACTAATATTCTTATCATTTGAACTATATAACTTTGAAGAGGTTAGTGCTATTTTTGTTGATTTTTAGTTTTCTTGACTTTAAGTATGGGTAGTGGTAATTGCCTTTTTTAAAAAATAAATTTTATTGTGAGCAAAGACTGAATAATAAATCTTTCACAGTAATATTTAAGATACATAGTGACAATAAATCAGGGTCATTCCCACCACCAGGGTTGTCCTCCCTCCACCCCTTTTCCCAGCATGTGTCCTATATCTCCCCTTAGCCCCTGGGAGTTCTAGTGTAACTGTTCCCCTGTTTATAGCTTATTGTTGACTTTAGGTTTGATGTTGAAGTTTGATCATTTTTAATTCCACTCTATGTTTATATGGCTGTTTGTTACTGGTACCATTCATTTTTATTTCCCCCCTCAAACATGAGGCAGAATAAGATGATTCAAGTTGTGTGGTTCTGCTGGAAGACAGAAGAAGGAGGAGGAGGAGGAGGAGGAGGAGGAGGAGGAGGAGGAAGAGGAGGAGGAGGAGGAGGAGAAAAAAGAAGGAAGAAGAAAAAATAAAAACATAAAAAACTAACAGTTTAAAAAAAATGATAGTAACTACTAAAAAAAAAAACAAAAAAAACCCTGAGTTGAAAAATCACCAAATAATAACCACAAGAATGAACAAGAAAGACTAGAAAGAAAAATAGAAAAAAATAAGAGAAAAAGTAAAAGAAGGAGTGTTGGTGTGGCAAGGTTTTGTGCTTCCCCCTCCTTTTCTTTTCTTTTCTTTTTTTTTTTTTTTTTGCATAGCCACAATAAGTATTGGGGAAGTAAGAAAGGGAATTCCCTTGAACTAAGAGATTCAGGGTTTCTCTGCCCTTTTCTTTAACCTCATCAGCTTTGATTCTGCTTGGTAAGAAAACTGAGATGGAAAAGTCTTGCCTGGGATAAAAGCAGAGTATAGATTGTGTAGCCTGTCATTCTTACCTACAATAGCACCAGCAATATAATATGACACCATATGCTTTTGTATAGACACAGTAAAAAAAAATGGGAAACCTTATGCACAAAAACAAGATCTTATCTTCCAGGGATAAAAATTCACAGTTTTTATAACACAGGAGCACCTCCCACCCTAAACATGTTTCATGTGGACAGTTTGTCCAACCCCGAACCCCAGATTTCAGATGTAGAACTGATATAGTTCCCTTCAACAACACCAGAAACCAAACTCCACTGGGAAATTCCTAACACTGCTTTGGCACTAACTTTTGCCAGTTCTGATATGACATCCCGACAATGAAGAAATGATAAAAACTTGACCTAAGAACAAGTTGTCCTATCACATCACCTAACAGTAAAATGAAATCAGAAGACATGTCATCCTATGATCTGGCAAAAACCAAGTGTGCTAACTACAGAAGACTGACTTTGACAACCAAGACTGGGCAAAAACTATCCTGGGACCAATAAGATAAAACCTACCCTAGGCTGTAGCCTAGGACTTGTACAAAAATCAAATCTCTAATTACAGAGGTTTGACTTTGACAATGGAGACTGAGCAGAACTTTTGGAACCATAATGGTGACTCTATCCTCCATTTGGGCCTAGGATCTGGGCAAAAACCAAGACCACTTATTACAGAAGACTAATTACAACAACAATGATGGAACAGAACTGCTAGAACCACAAATTCTCTATCCTAGTCCTTGTCCTATGACCTGTGCAAATACCAAGATCTCTAGCTACAGAGGCCTGAGTTTTATCATCCACAACTGAGCGGAAAGGTTTCTGGCACACAAAAAGGACCTTGGAGTGTGGTAATGAGCATGTACGGAGACAGTAATTGCCTTTTTTATAAAAAAATAAAATAAAGTTCAAGTAGGGGCTGAAGATAAGAGATAAGGTGTCTGCCTTGTAAGCGCTAGTCTAGGATGGACCTCGGTTCTATACCCCAGTGTCCCATATGGTTCTCCCAAGCCAGGACTGATTTCTGAGCACATAGCCAGGAGTAATCCTTGAGCGTTAAACAGGTATGGCCCCCCAAAAAATAACTAAACGAACAAACAAAAAAAGTTCAAGTAAATGACATGACTTACAGAAATGTTTGAAAGAATAAATAAGTATTGACAGTGGTTGTTTAAAATTAGTATTAATTGAGACCCTTCTGAAGTCAACAAAATGCTAACAAAATATAGCCCATATACCCTAATTACTGATTTGAAAATACTGGGGTGAGATGTGAAGGTCTATATGTCTCAGAAATTTCTAGTTATTATATAGTACTCATGCTGCCTATCCACAGACTAGAGAGTTCCTCTCATAATATATTAATCACATTTATATAAATTTAAAAATCTTTGTTACTATATTTATAACAAAATCTATGGTATTCAAGTATTTTATCTAATTTTATTGGACTATATATTTCATATATTAATATTCAGCAGTTTGAAAGCTCACAATAAATATGGCAAGTACTTCCTAAACATTCATGTTAACATGTTCTTATGACAAATTACTTGATCAGTGGTGATATTCTATCAAAAAAGAAACAAATTATCTGCCTTTGAGGAAACTTTTTTTCATGGTATGCTCATTAAATTATAAGGGAAGTCCACGACTTATGAAATAAAGTTAAAAACTGCAGAAAGTTAACAAATTTGAATAACAATTAACTTACAATTGTGCTAAGTTCTTAAGAAGGTAGGTTTGGATCATGAATTTGAACAATTTTATACATTAATCCACTTGGGCTACTCTACTAATTGGAATGCAGGCTTGCAGTATACTTTGTGACAGACTTGGTGAAAGATTATTTCTTTGCCAGGGCATATTCAATATTCAATTATTTTCTTGTTAATAATTTATCCTGTATAATAGAGAAAACACTGTAAATAATCATCTGTCTCTAGAAGCAGCTTTTATATTTACAAATAGACACAGCATAGAATCTTAGCATGAAATATGTAGAAGAGAGGACATTTTAGGTTAACTTCTTAAAAAATGGTATTTGTCAGTCTTCTATCTCTAAACTAATTGATATTCTTCCTCTGTGTCTGGATAAAATAAGGCAAAAACCTAAGATTAATAGATAAGGTGGAGAAAGGAGTATAATGGGTTAGTATAATAATATTTTAGGGTCCAAACATACATAGGAGTATATGTGCAGTTTTCACAAAAAAAACAGAAATTATTAATATACAAATGCCCACTTACTTTGGATAGCTGACATTTTCAAAATGATGCTATTTAAGAGAACCACTGCAGAGGACAATGACCATAACTAAAAGGTTAATCAAAGTAAGAAGCAGAAACTGTACCATGATACCGAAAAAGTGGAGTTATGCAATGTCAACCTGTTTGTCAGTGGAGACGAATGAATACAAATTGCAGTCCTGACTGGAATATGAGTTGCAGCAAGGTTGACAGGAGATAAAATATATGTAGCTTTTGGGAATAATGAAATAAAATATTAATATCATTGCCTTTTATTTACTTATTCA
Source organism: Suncus etruscus (assembly GCF_024139225.1). NCBI lineage: Eukaryota > Metazoa > Chordata > Mammalia > Eulipotyphla > Soricidae > Suncus > Suncus etruscus. The sequence goes on from NC_064848.1 coordinate 30,078,424, forward strand.
TTTCTTGTTGAAAAGAATTTTAGGGATATTTGACAGCAAATATGGAAACCGTGCCTAAGACTGCCTTTGGTTTATTACTTTTGACATTATTGAAGCATCACATTACTCAGATCGTGCTTTGTAGACAGAATGAGTTATACAGAAGATGCAGAATCTCTAAAACTTCCATAATCACTACAGTTTTCCCTGCATACTATAAGTGGAAAGATCATGGTCTTGAAAATGTTAAAAGATAATTTCCAAATAAATCAGTGTCAATAGGTTTCTCAGATTTCCCAAATAATCTATTAATGATCTGGAGTAGAGATTCTACTTTTGTAGATAGCAAAGGAAAACTTGACTACCTGAACACAAATTGACTGAAATAATTATCAAGAGAAAGAATTTAACAAGTTCTAGATGTATGATTTTAAGCATTCCAATAAATATATTAATTGCTTATTGTAAAAACTTCTGAAAATACTTTATTGTACATTTTCTGGACTATGGCTCCATAGAGTGCTGCATTATGTTGTCTTTGAGATGTACTTAAGATTTTAATCATCTTTGAATTATTTTCTTTAGATTTTATCATCAAACTAGCAATTTCTTGCTATAAATAAAAAATAAATATAAATACAAGCTATAATAATTTATAAAATTGGAATATTAAGAATCAGATTATCAACATTTTTAGAAATCAAGACCCTGTAAAATTTATGTTATCAGGCCATCTAGAAAATAACTTATCTTTCTTGAACACTGAACTGTTACCTGAATAATCTCCCTTTTTTTAATGTAGTGGGAGGAGGTTGGGCCCTACCTGGTGATTCTCAGGGATCACTAGTGGTGATTTTGGGAACCTTATGTGGTGTCAGGGATTAAACCAATATAAACTGTAGGCAAGTAATTTATCCCCTGTACAATCTCTCTAGCCTCCCTGAATAATCCGTATGATCCTTTATTTTTCAACTAGCTAATCAAAATGTAGCCTTATGTAATCTTTTTTGTTTATTTGTTTGTTTATTGTTTGTGGGCCACACCCAGCAATGCTAAGGGTTTACTGCTGGCTATGTGCTCAGAAATTGCTCCTGGCTCAGAGGACCATATGGAAAACTGGGGATCAAACCCAGGTCTTCCTGGGTCAGCTGAGTGCAAGGAAAATTCCCTACACTGTGCCATCGCTCTGGCCACTTAATTATTTTTATATGTTTTTAGATTATACCTATTAATGCTCAGGGAATCTTTTAATGCCAGAAATAGAACCAGGGCCTCCTGCATACAAAACATAGGTACTAGTCTTTTGAATAATAATTTCTCTGCCCTTGAAGTACACTGTCATGGGTATAACTACAGGCTCCATACATGCTCTTTTTCTCTCCCCTGTGTTCTTTTGTGATGTCTGGAAACTTTCCGCTCAATTGTGGATGATAAAATCAGGCCTCTGTGACTAGAGATCTTGGTATTTGCACAGGTCATAGGATGGAGTCTTTCTTTATGGTTCTAGATGTTCTTCTGTTCCATCACTGTTGTTGTAATCAATCTTCTGTAATTGGTGGTCTTGCTTTTTGCACAGATCCTAGGATGAAGCCTAGGACAGAGTCTTTGATTATATTCCCAGAAGTTTTGCCCAGTAGCATTTGTCTTAGTTAGACCTCTGGAATTAGAGATCTTGGTTATTTTACAGATTGTAGGCCAAAGCTTAGACTAGGGTATTTTTTATTGGTCCCAATTTATGCTCTGCCCAGTCATGGTTGTCAGAGTCAGTCTTCTGTAGTTAGTGATCTTGGCTTTTGCACAGATCAAAGGATGACGTGTTTTCTGATTTTATCTTATTGTTAGGTAGTTAAGTAAAACAACATGCTCTTAAACTAAGTTGTTGCCATTTCCTCATTGTCAGGATGTCTAATCAAAATTGGAACATGTTGGAGTCAGAGCAGTATTAAGAATGTCCTAGAGGGAGTTTGGTTCCTGGAGCAGTTGTGGAAAACTGTGTCAGTTCTAAGTCTGATATCTAGGGTTTGGGGTTGATGGTCGCTGTCTAATTACATGGAATCTAAGTTGGGACCCCATGACATATATTCAAGGTGGGAGGTGCCCCTGTATTGTAAAATGTATGAGTTCTTATCCCTAGTAGATAAAAGCTTGTTTCCATATTATGATTTCTCTTTTTATAGTATGCCTTTGTAAAAAGAAATGGTGTTATATTATATTGCTGGTGGATTTGGGGGTGAGAGTGTTAGGCTCCATCATCTCTGTTCCCTGGTTTTGACCTGAGCTTTTATCCTAGTCAAGACTTTTTCTTGTATATTTTTGTACCCAGAAGAACCAAAACACCAAAACAGGTGAAGTTAAGGAAGAGAAGAAAACAAAAACAAGACAAAAATGTATATATACGCATATGTATAAAGGAAAAAATAAATAAAAATGAGTTTAAAAAAGTATTTAAGGGAACAAAGTGTTGCAGGACACTACCTGACATTTGGGGATAAACAGGTTAAGAGGTTGTGTTATAGAGGTCTTAAACATATAAAGAAAATATAGGCTTCCCCATTGTCTTTTGGGATACTCTTGTGGGGAGGGGTGTGGAATCCAGGGCACATTTTCATCACACACCCTGGTCTTGTTGAATTTGAGAAATGATTTGCAGCAGAAAGGGCTCGGGTAGAGTTCTTGCACCGGAGGGTCTTTCTGAACCTGACTCCGGTATCAAGCAACAGTCCACATTTGGGGGGATGAGAAAGAGGGCCCGAGAGCATGAGTCAGCAGGAGTGTTGGTGGTAGTTTCTTCCTGTGGGATGAAATGTGGGTCTGAGTAGGTGTTTCTTCGCTTGGGAGCTGAGTGGAGCAGGTGGTCAGTTTTGATAACTAATGGATTAAGAACTGAGGGCAACAAGTGTTAATAAGGTAGGATATTGGATTGGAATTGGGGGGGTGAAGAGATAGTAAGAGGGGGAAGTACATAGGAGAGGCTATATTCACTACAGGCTTGGATTGTTTGCAATTTAGTTTGGCTCTCATAGAGGAGTCCTCTCTCTATGTACTCATGCCCACACAAAGACATAAATTAGTGATCTATTCTTAAGGTGTTATTAAAAATTTGACCCTAATAGGATTGGTCTGAGCTCTTAAGGACTGGTTGAATTAAGATAAATAATTAGCTTAGGTATAGCTTAGGAAAGGGAGAGAGGGAGAGCAAAAGATAAGAGAGGAGAACAGAATAATATGTAAATATAGTAACAAATAAACTAAACAAAAATTAATAAATCATGTCAAAGAAATTGGGTTGGTGCGTTGGAGTTGGGAGGTTTCCTAGTTTCTAGGCATTTCATTAGTGATGAGGTTGGGCCTTGATAAATGAAGGTTTCAGGGTTAGATAATGGAGCAGTTTAGGATACACATAGGTTTCACATCTTGAATTCTAAACAATGTGTCTACCTATGTAGGGGGCTACCCTATTTAGTATTGTCTGCTGCATCTTATGTATTGAAGTTCCTTTCCTAAAATAAAACTATCAGTGTGGGTTTTATTTAACATAGATTTCATTGGTGATGATAATGAGGAAGAAGAGGAAGATGAAGAAAGGGGAGACGAAAAGAAGTAGAAAGAAGAGAGAGAAAGAGAAAGAAAATGTTAATTTGCCCAAACATGTTCGATAAGTAGGTCCTGAAATATAAGTCTGTGGTTCGCAATTGACGGTTTCTGTGGTCTGAATGATCACATGCTTCAGGTCCTATAAGAGTACATAAACAAGAGAAAAATTTATATTGGAGTGTTTTATCAAGACATTTTCATAATACAAACTGAATATGGTATCTAGTATGACTGAGTACCAAGGTGTCATATTAGGGTGTCCATCCTTCATATCCAAGAATCCTTGTGGACAGAGAAGCTGAGAGGTTATTTTATACCTAGCAAGATTAAGGCACTGAATTATCTTATTAGGAAACACTGCCATTGGAGTCTTTAGTTTCCAATCATATTATTCAACTGTATCTATGTATAATCTTCCTAAGTCATTATTATAGGCTTTTGTATTAAAAGGATGATTGCATACCTGTTCACTAAACCATTGTTTTTATTGTTACTGGTTTCTTTATGGAATAATGGATAGTTGAGGTTTTGTATTGTTCCTCCTCCGCTTTTTTTGAACACTTCTCTCTAGCTGATAACTACAGTGCTTGGAGTTTCTACCCTATTAGACCTTTGTATTTTTTCCTGGAGTATTATATGACTATATGGTGTATATTCTAAGTATCGCAGAAAAGTGCTATCATTCTTTGTTTATTCTTCAACTTCCGGCTTACTTCATTTCACATAATATTTTGTAGATCCATCCATGTTGTTGCAAAATCCATGATTTTATTATTTATAAATGCTATGTTGTATTCCATTGTGTATAAATACCACATCTTCATAATCCACTCATCTGTTGTTGGGCATCGAGGTTGGTTTTAAATCTTGGCTATTGTGCTCATTGCAATAATAAATAATAGAGTTCATACATACTTTGGGATGAATAGCCTCCCATTTTGAGGATAGATAAGGCAGCTCAATTCTGAGTTCACTAAGCACTGCCCATATTGTTTTTCATAAGGGTTGGACCAGGCAGCATTCCCATGAGCAGTAGTTGAGAATTTCTTACCACAACCCCACCAACAAAGATTGGACCCATTATTTTAGATGTGCACCATCCTCACTGGTATAAGGTGGTACCTCATGTTTTCTTGATTTGAATTTCCCTAATGATGAGTGATGATGAACATATTTTCATGTGTCTCTTGACAATCTGTCGATCTTTCTTGGAAATGTCCTATTCATTTCCTATCCCATTTTTCTATGGTTTTATTAGGTTTTGTGGAGCTCATCTTTCTGAGTGTTTTGCATATTCTATATACCAACCATTTATCTGATGAGTCAAGTGTGAAATTTAGTTCCCATTCTCTTAGCTGTCTTCTAGTTTTAGCAAGTGTTTCTTTTGCCATGCAGAAAATTTTTAGTTTGATGTAGTCCCATTTATTTAGATTTGATGCTATTACTCTTGCCATTGGCAATTCATCATCAAAGACTTTTTTGAGTTATAAGTCTTGAAGTGTTCTTCCTATTTGTTCCTCATTGAACTTAATAAATTTGGGTCTTATTTCAAGGTCTTTAATCCATTTTGAGTTTGTTTTTGTGTAGGGTGTGAGTCATGTATCAATCTTTAGTTTCTTACAGGTGGTTACCCAGTTGTTCCAACACCATTTGTTGAAGAGGCTGTCTTTGTTCCATTTCAGATTCATTGATCCTTTGTCAAATTTTTTGACAATATATTTGGGGATATATTTTTGGATATTCTGTTCTACCCCACTGGTCTGATACTCTGTGTTTGTTCAAGTGCCAGGCTGCTTTGATTATTACAGCTTTATAATAAAGCTTTATTAGGTAAAGAAATGCCACCCAGTTTCTTGTTTTTCAGTATAGATTTGGCTAACCTAGGTCTTTTGTGGTTCCAGATGAACTTTATAATTGCTTGTTCTAATTCCTTGAAAAATGATGTCTGAATTTGGATAGGTATTGCATTGAATCTATATAGTAGTTTAGGTAATATAGTAATTTTGATTATGTTGATTCTTCCTATGCCTGATCAGGGGATTTTCTTCCATTTCCTTAGGTCCTCTTCAATTTCTTTTTTTTTTGGGTGTTGTTTGCTTGGATGATTTTCCTCCAGCCTTTTATTTTGAGTCTATGTTTGTTCTGACTATTCAGGTGCGTTTCTTGTAGGCAGCAGAAGGTTGGATTGAGTTTTTTGATCCATTTAGCCACTCTGTGTCTCTTAACTGGTGCATTTAGTCCATTGACATTGAGAGAAAGAATTGTCCTGGGAGTTAGTGCCATCTTTATATTAAAGTTTGGTGTGTCTGTTGGTAAGCCTTGTCTTAAAGTATGCCATTCAGTTTTTCTTTTAAGAATGGTTTTGAGTCTGTGAAGTTTTTGAGCTGTTGTTTGTCTGTGAAACTATGTATTGTTCCTTCAAACCTGAAAGTGAGTTTTGCTGGGTGCAGTATTCTAGGCGAAGCATTTATTTCATTAAGTTTTGTCACTATGTCCCACCACTGCCTTCTGGCCTTGAGTGTTTCTGGTGACAGGTCTGCAGTAAATCTCAAGGATGTTCCCTTAAATGTAATTTCTCTTTTCGATCTTGCTGCTTTCAGAATCCTGTCTCTATCTATGGGATTCGTCATTGTGACTAGGATGTGTCTTGGGGTGTTTTTTCTGGGGTCTCTTTTAGTTGGCACTCTTCGGGCATGCAGGATTTGATCACATGTATTCATTATCTCTGGTAGTTTCTCTTTAATGATGTTCTTGACTGTTGATTCTTCCCGGAGATTTTCTTCCTGAGTCTCTGGGACTCCAATGATTCTTAAGTTGTTTCTGTTGAGCTTATCATAGACTTCTATTTTCATCTGTTCCCATTCTTTGAGTAATTTTTCCATTGTTTGATCATTTGCTTTGAGGCTTTTTTCCAATTTCTTCTGCTGTATGTAATTGTTATGTATCTCATCTTCCAGTGTACTGATTCTATCCTCAGCTGCTGTTAACCTGTGGGAAATCTCAAACATGTTTTTCTTCAATTCATCTACTGAGTTTCTCAGACCTGTTATTTGATCTGAAATTTCCGTTTGGAGTTTTCTCATTTCTATCTTCATATTCTCCTGATTCTTTTTAGTTTTCTCTTCTATACTTTGTTTGAGTTCTTTGAACATGTTCCATATTGCAACTCTAAACTCCTTATCTGAGAGACTGACTAGGTGGTTGATCATGTTCAAGTCATCAGAGTTGCCATCTTCATTCTCTATGTCTGGCACTGGCCCATGTTATTTCCCCATTGTCACACTAGTACTGCGTGTTTTTCTACGTGTTGTGATTGTATTCATTGGCTAAATGCTGTGCACTGTCGCGAAGGGGAGCGGAGCAACCGTGCTCCTCTGGCTTCTCCCTTTCTGGGCGTGTCGACTCACCTCCAAGGAAGGCTCACAGGAAGGCAGGCTGGCAGATGGGCCGCACCCAGGATGAAATCAGGCCAAAAATGCAGGACAGCAGAGTAGAGAGGCAGAAGGGTGCTGGCATCTGAGATCCAGCAAAGTTCAGTGGCTCCTCCCTTTCTGGGCGTGTCGACTCACCTCCACGGAAGGCTCACGGGAAGGCTGACTCCCTGGAAAGTTCACAGGAAGGCAGGCTGGCTGATGAGCCGCACCAAGGGTGAAATCAGGCCGAAAATCGTCCTCTTCAATTTCTTTCTGAAGCATTTTTAAGTTATCATTGTATAGATCTTTCACTTCTTTTGTAAGGTTGATTCCTAGGTGCTTGATATTTTTAGATACTATTTTAAGTGGGATTGACTCCTTAATGTCTTTCTCCTCTACTTTGTTATTTGTGCTATTGTCTTTTCTGTATTGATTTTGTAGACAGCCATTTTGCTATAATGGCTTATTGTTTCTAGGAGTTTTCCTGTGGACTCTTTAGGGTTTTCTATGTATATCATTATATCATCTACAAAAAGATTGACTTCCTTTCCCTATCTTGATTCCCTGAATTCCCTTCTCTTGTGATTTCTTTTTTTAGGACTTCTAAAATTATGTTGAATAAGAGTGGAGAAAGTGGGCAGCCTTGCCTTGTTCCTGACCTTAGTGGAAATGCTTTCTGTTTTCACCATTAAAAATAATGTTGGCTGTGAGCTTTTTACAGATAGCTGTAACTATCTTGAGAAAGGATCCTTTCAACTCTATTTTGCTGAGTGTTTTCAGCATGAAAGGTTTTTGGATTTTGTCAAATGCCTTCTACGCATCGATTGATACAATCATGTAGTTTTTATCTTTCTTTTTGTTGATATGGTGTATGATGTTGATTGATTTGCATATGTTGAACCATCCTTGCATCCCTGGAATGAAACCCACTTGATCATAATGTATAATCTTCTTGATGTATTATTGGATTCGGTTTGCTAATATTTTATTGAGAATTTTTGTTTATTAGTGAGATTGGTCTGTAGTTTTCTTTCTTGGTGTGGTATTTGTCGTCTTTGAGTATGAGTGTGATATTCACCTTGTAAAAGGATTTAGGAGGGATTCCTGTCTTTTCAATATTTTGGAGGAGACAGGATCAGTGGTTATAATTCTTCTCGGAATGTTTGATAGAATTCACCTGTAAAACCATCTGGATCTGGAATTTTGTTCTTGGATTACTGTCTCAATTTCCTTAGATGTGATTGGACTGTTTAGGCTTCTACCTTCTCCTTATTGAGTCTCTGAAGGTGGTATTTTTCCAAAAATCTGTTGGTCTTCAGGGTCCTCTAGCCTGAATACAGTTGTTCATAATACTCCCTCATGATGTCTTGATTTCTTGGGGTTCTGTTATAATCTCTCCCCTTTCATTTGTGATTGTATTTATTTGAGTGTTTCCCCAGCTTTTTTTTTTTTGTGAGTATTGTAAGCAGTTTGTCTGTCTTGTTTATTCTTTCAAAAAATCAACTCCTGGTATCATTATTTTTTCTATTGTTTTCTTTGTTTCTATGTTGTTTATTTCTGCTCTGGTTTTTATTATTTCTCTTCTTCTGACAGTGTTTGAGTTCCTTTCCTGTTGTTTTTCCAGATCCTTTAGGTGCCCTTGTAGACTGTTGACTTTGTCATTTTCCTCTTTTTTGACATAGGCCTGTATTGCTAGGAGTTTCCCCCTTATTACTGCCTTTTCTGTTTCCCACAGATTTTGACATTTTGTTTCTTCATTGTCATTCTACTCAAGGAATCTTTTTATTTCTTCCTTGATTTCCTCTTTGATCCAGCTGTTGTTGAGTAGCATGTTGTTTAGGTGTTGGATTTTCTCCACAGTTCCTTTTTACAGTCAATCTTGATTTCTGTTTGATACTGATCTGATGGGGTGCTTCTAACAATTCTTGTATTTCTAATTTTGTGCAAGTTATATTTATATCCTAAAAATAGAAGGTTCCATGTGCACTTGAGAAGAATGTGTATTCTGCTTTCTTGGGATGGAGAGCTCTGTATAGGTCCATTAGTCTTGTTTTCTCTAATTTCTCATTTAGGGCTCTTCCATCTTTGCTAATTTTCTGCTTGGTAGACCTGTCTAGTGGGAATAGTGGAGTTTTGAAATATCCTACTATGATTACATTTCCTTCCATATGTTTCTCTAGATTTGTGAGCAAATACCTTGTATATTTTGCTGGCTCTACGGTCGGTGCATAAATATTGATCAAAGTTAGTTCTTCTTGGTCTAATATTCCTCTGATCAGTAAGTAGTGACTCTCTTGGTCTCTAAACACTTTTTTGAGATTGAATGCAATTTGGTCTGATATAAGGATGGCTGTCCCAGTTTTTGTTTTGTTTTGTTTTTCATTGGCTTGAATCATTGATTTCCATCCTTTTATTCTAAGTCTGTGTCTTTCCTGTTCTGTTAGGTGTGCTTCTTACAGGCAGCAATATCTGCTTGTTTTCTGATCCAACCCTCTATATTTTTTTTACTCTGTATCTTTTAATGGGAGAGTTAAACCCATTGACGTTTAAGGAGATTATTGACAGAGAGGGTTGTTGTGCTATTTTAGAATAGAGTGGTTGTTGTTACAATCAAGGGTTTGGATTGTGTAATACATCTTTGAATAGTTTATTTAGCGTTGGTTTGGTCAGCTAGAGTAGTGTGAGTTCCTTTTTTTCTAAGAATTTTTTTTTTGTTCTCCCTCCCATATGAATGAGAGCTTTGCTGGGTTGTGGAGTCTCGGTTGGAAGTTTCTTTTATTCAGTAGTTTAAATGTGTCACTCCACTGTCTTATTGCTTGAATTGTTTCAAATGGGAGGTATGGTTTGATTCTTACATCTTTTCCTTTGTATTTAATATTTTTCTCTCTCTTATTACTTTAAAAATTATCTTTCTTTTTGTTTTTTGCCAATTGGATTACTATATGCCTTAGTGTTGGTCTGTTAGGGTCTATTTTATTAGGTACTCTTTTTGCCTCCTAGATTTGTATAGGTGTCTCTTTCCAGAGGGTGGTAAAAGTTTTTTGCTATTAATTCCCTCACTACTGGTTCTTCTCCTTTCCATATTTTTTCTCCCCTTCTGCTATCTCTACAATTCATAGGTTATTTCCTTTATCTTTGTTCATTAGGTACCTAATGTATTTGCTGGCATATAAGACAACCCCCTAATTTTGCAGTTAAAACATAGGTTTAGGCCTATATTTGCTGTATCAGGCAGAACGTTCCTGTGCTCATGTACCACAGTGAGTCAATCACAACAAGCAAAGGATCAAATGTTATACTGTAATAGACTTCCTCTCTGACTCTGGCCAATCTGAGCAGGCTTTATACAGTGTATGTTTGGGTACAGAACATTGTCTAATTTGCATGCATAAAAAGTCTGCTTGGATTGGCTGAGTTAGAGAGGTGATCTGAGCAGCCTTGCAGTGACTGGTGTAGGATCGAGTTGGAAAATTCGTTTTGTGGCAATATTCAGACAATTTTTGTTTAGCGGAATATTGAAACATTTTTTGGGATATACTCAGTGTATATATTGTATGACCCTCAATTTTTGGTTGACTTTTTTTTCATTTCAAAAGTCATCTTATATGCCAGAAAATATGGTAACTTTTTTCGTATTGACTTCTTTGTCATTGTTTTTGTAGTTTTTCTTCAAGTTCCTCTAAGCATTCTTCTAATTGTATGATTCTGCTATTATGGCTTGCCAACATGTTTTTTTTTTTTATTTCTCTTAGTTTCAATTGTATGGATTTTTTCATCTTCTGTAAAAGTTCTTCTTTGAATTGGTTGAATTGTTCCTCTATAGATTTCTTAATCTCGCAGGCTAGTGATTCCTTTATTGCTAGGACATTCATTGTTGCTTTTAGGTTCTCATCTATTGGGTTCATGCATTTTGGTGGGCTTGGAAACTTGATAGGATTTCTCTCCATTTCCCCAGCTGCTAATGCCTTCCTTAGTTTAGGCATATTTTTTTATGTGTGTTTGGTGGTTTTGAATGTTGAGTTTTCAGGTTATTTCATGAAGAGGCCTGATAAACTAATTGTCTTAGAGGTATTTGAATGTATATTCGATTTAGAGTTTATTTTTCCTAGCCAGGTGGCTTGTCTAAGTATGATAGGGATATTTCAAGCTGGTTTAATGTTTTTCTATCCTGCTTTCCCCCTTTATTTTATTTTCTTTGTTTAATTAAATAATTTTTATTTTAACCAAATTAGATTATAAATCTTTCACAGTAATATTTTAGGTACATAGTGGCATTGGATCAGGGGCATTCCCACTACCAGTGTTGTCCTCCCTCCACCCATTTTCCCAGCATGCATCCCATATCATCTCATTTGACCCCTGGGGTACTAGTATAAGTAGTCCTCTCTGTGTCTAGCTTGTTGTAGATTGGGTTTCAATTCTGTTGTCATTGGCTTTGGATTTACTATCCTGTTTTGTAGGCTGTGGATAATCTGAGGAAGTTGGATCTTAGCTGACTAGATCTATATGGTATAAGTTAGAATATCTTCATGCTTAGCAGGTTTTGTGGAAAGGGCAGGATGTTTCCGACCTGGCTACGTGGTCCAGTAGCCGGCTCATAGTTCCACACAATTTGTGGTTCCATGGGAATATCCACTACATTTTTTGTGAATAGAAAAGAGTTCCAATTGATAATAAAGATCACACTTGAGATGTGAAAGAGAAATGCTGGTTGCAATACCTTTTGGGTTTATATGCTATGAGTTATGTCATTTGTTTTGCTTAACCAACTTATGATTTTGAAGAACTTTTCAATAAATGTTGCAAAATTTTTCCCCAATCCTGACATCTAGATTTAGCCTGTGACTTTTTTGCCTAAAGCAATCTGATTTTTATCAGATTCAACAATGCAGTAGCTTCAAAAAAATTGTGCAGCACTTTCTACTTTTCTTTGGGGCTTCTACCTATGTTCAGTCAAACCTTCCAGATATTCAAAGACCTAAGGGCAGATGAGAAAATTCCAGCCAAGATCATCTTAGTCTACACATTTAGTACTATCTGATCAACACCTTGCAAACAAATGAGACACAGAAGCCATCTTAGAGACTTGTTAGAAATAATAAACACATATGCTTCAGCCAATAAGTAAGTTTGGAATGTTTATTATACATGATTTACAAGTTAAATCCTTTACTGTGTTCATGTTAATATTGAGTATTTCATAAAAATTTGTTGAGCAATGAGTGTTTTCAAGCTACAGCTATACACTTTTAGTAATAAAACCATTTTAAAACAAAATTTACCAGAATTATAAAATAAATTTGAAGGCAAAAGTTGTTTTTGTAATGAGTATACAATGAAAGCTCTTTATTTAGGAATAACTTGTGTAGCATATTACATGCAAACCATTAGTTCTGTGATTCTTTTAATCAAATTAATTCTAATCTTTTATGTATCTTTTTATTCTGAAGAAATAAAACTCTTCCTGAAAATTTACTTTAGAAACTGATTTGCAATATTTTAATATAAAGTTTAAAATGTAAAATTACACAGACCCATTAAACCCCCCCCAAAATCCAATAAAACAATAAATCCAATCATTGTGGCTTGTCTGTAATAGAAAAACTAATATGAACTAATTTGCATCTTAATTTTGTATTCTTTAATTATAGTTTAATATGTTCTTAAAATAATATTGACATTAATAGTTTTATGGTACAATTAACTCACCTCACCACCACCAGCATTTCCAAAACCCTGTACCCTTGTTCCTGAGCTACTTCCCAACCTGCCAAACTTGACATTTAAGTGTTTTATTTTTAGAATTTGAGCCACAATTTGTGGAACATTTTAGAATTATCAGGCTGAATAATATGAAAGAAGAAATGATATATGGCTCTAGGGAAACAGTTTGGTGCCAGAGCAAAGATAGCAGCTAAAAAAATCAATAGTCTTGAACAAGTCAAAATTATACTGTATGGATATGGCTGTTTCATTGCCCTGTGAAAAAGATCAAAATCCTTAGCAATGCTCTTAAGTCTCTTCAAGATCTAGGATCAAAGTTACTGCCATCCCACAGAGAGCTAATTGGCACACTTGTGCTGTAAATTCTGCACACAACAAACATTTTTTTCTCTACAGAATGCTTTGTTTAACTGTACCCATTTTGGTCCCTATAGAAAACATCTACTTTGAAACCCATTTTATGTCTTTTTTTTTGGAGAAGATTTGCTCTGGACTTAGAACTGAGAATATGCTCTCTTCTGAGTCTTACATTTAATCAATTAGCACAGTACTCATTATATTGTAATTTTCACATTATATCTGTATTCATCCATAATATGATTAACTATATGCTATTAGTAACAATATCCTACAAGAATAAATATTTTCTATACTATTTGGAATAAGCTCAGCATTTAATAAATATTTCTTTTTTTTTTTTTTTTTTTCATTTTGGGTCTCACCCGGCAGTGCTCAGGAGTTACTCCTGGCTCCATGCTCAGAAGTCGCTCCTGGCGAGCACGGGGGACCATATGGGACGCCGGGATTCGAACCGATGACCTTTTGCATGAGAGGCAAACGCCTTACCTCCATGCTATCTCTCCGGCCCCATTTAATAAATATTTCTAAAGCATTACATAATATCAGATATTATATTGTGATACAAAAAATTTTATTCAGAAGTTATATAGAACCTAGTTTTTTAAATTTTCAATACTTTGGTATTAAACTTGCTTAATTTAATGTGAAGATTTCAAAACTTATTGGAGCAGTAAAAGATTTCTAAATACACAAGTCTTAATGAAATCAACTCTGTAATGAATCCAAACAGTACTTAATTTTATTATATTTTTCAGGTGAGAAAAGTAGGAGAGTTAGGAAAATTTTGAAAAGCACAAATATAGGAGACAGTATTGTCTATAGAGAAATACTACCATTTAAGTTATTTATAAAACTAAAGTGATGGTTTTATTGCTTTGATATTTTGTTGCAAAATACATCCTAAATGCAATTTTAACTACTACATTCTAGTAGTTTATGTTTTATTATTATAAAGCATAATATTGAATCCAACTTTTTATTACCCATTTAACTCTTATTATGTTTACTATAATTTATTTAATTTTGTTTATATACAGTATGTATTCAGAAATATATTTAAAAGTGAACCTGTTATAATAAAATATTGCAGAGTGTCCATGTAGGAAAAGTACTATATCAAAATAAATCTCATAATAATGTAGTATGCATTTTTATAATGGATACTTTAGTGAATATTTCAATTTCAGCTCTTTGCTAATGACCTGTATGTCCCTAAGCCTTTCTGAAGAGCTTTCAGTTTTGAGTTCAAACTAAACATAGATTACCTCCCAGTGAGATAGAACTCCCCCCAAGAAGATCCAAAAGAACAAAAATAGTTCATAACAATGGAAACCTTTCAAAATGCAAAAGTTGTGATTATCAAGAGATTCTGTAAGACATTTTGAGTTTTAAAATGAAAAACATTACCTTTTTACTCTAAGTGTATATCTTTTCATCTTTTGTCTAATAAATAGTTTTCAACAAATGACTACAAATTGAACAAGTTTCTGAACATCTATTTGCTCAACCTGAAAGTTGAAAAAAAATCAAGGATTTGTCTCAAAATATCACCATGTAATTAGTATGTACATGTCCCTGGTTATTTTTCAGCAGGTGTAGAAAATCTAAAGCACAGAAGGTTAGAGCATCTCCAGTTATATACTGATGGTGCATCTCTTAAAAATATGTTTCATCTAATTTAGTCAGAAGATTATAATAAGAATATATGTTCCTTTGCTTTGTCCTTATAATTTCATTAATAGAAACAAGTATTCTGCATGGTAAGCATCTGAATACTATTGTGTACAATGGTAAGATTTATTAAAACAAAAAGCTTTCATTTAGATTCTATATCTCACAGGATGAGTTATAAAAATTCTATTCTGAGTGAAAAATGTCAAAATATAAGTTGACTAAAGAGAATCAGCCAGAGCTTGTATGACTAGTTAAATTATTATTTCTGGCCTAAAATATGATGTTACTTTTCTGTATAATACTAGAAAATGCCAGTTTTCTTAGAAGAGGGTGTTATAACATGGATTACTATGTACAATACAATATAAAAAGTTAAATTTATTTTTTCTGGGTTTTTGCTTTATTTTTTAAATTATGAGCTAGTAATGCTATTGATAAATGTTTATTACAACAAAAAGGTATAGTAGAATCTACGTTTTATAATATGCAGACTTCAAAGCAAAAACATCTATGATGTAATATAATTTTTCCTTTCCTTGACCCTAATTTTATACTTTCACTAGGTCAGATCTTCTTAGGCTTTATACTTTAGACCCTACTTTTCACCTGAGAAATTTTTATACACATTCAAAAATTTAAATATATTTAAACAGTTCTTAAGTCTGAGAAATTCAAAATCTAGAACCAGAAGAGTCAGTACTGAGGAGGAACATATTTTCTAGTATTTCTCTAACTTTTCACTGGAAAGTTATATAACAAAGAGAGAAAGGAATGAACTAGAGTATAATTTATATTTTACAACCATTTATAAGGTCTCTTCTCTAATTGTTTAATTGTACACATAATAATATCTGAACATAAAAGGTTAGAATGTTAATATATGACATTTGGTAAGTTTATTATCATTATTCTTTTTTTTTTTTTTTTGGTTTTTGGGCCACACACACCCTGTGACACTCAGGGTTTACTCCTGGCTATGTGCTCAGAAATCGCTCCTGGGTTGGGGGATCATATGGGACACCAGGGGATTGAACTGAAGTCTGTCCTAGACTATCACAGGCAAGGCAGATGCCTTACTACTTGTACCACCACTCTGGTCCCTGTTAATTACTACTACTACTACTACTACTACTACTACTACTATTGTTATTATTATTATTATTAATATTATTTGCACAAAACCTCAACTGTGCTCAGGTATTAGTCCTGGATCTATGTTTAGAGATCATTCCTGGTGAGATTCAGAGAACTGTATAAGGTGCTGGAAATTGAAATTGGGTTGCTATGTGCAAGGCATGTGCTCTATTTTCATTCCAGTCTCCAGTTATAAATTTGAGAGACATATCCATTCTGTATACTGAATCAGGGACTACATTCTTAACATGTATTAACTTCTAAGTTGTTATATATTCAAAGTTATTAGCTATGGGAAATAATCTATTTCCAGTGTTTATCATTGACTACCTAACTAGATACAATAAAGTATATACATACATTTTATTTAAAATAGATATTTTTAAAATTTTTAGTTTTAACAATAATTTTAAATTGAGTTTTACTAACTCTAAAATAATCCTAAAATTATATTTGTTGCTTTCATAATAATACTAATATCTTGGACTTGAGAAATAGAATAGTGAGTAGGATGCATGCTTTTTCATGTTCTTGAACTGGGTCAATTCCCAGCACCACATAGAGTAAGATGCTACCTTGCATATATCCAACTCTAAATTGAGCCCAGCATCACATATCAATGAGTGCAGATATAGGAAATAAGACCTAAAAACTGCTGAGAGTATCTCCAAACACTCCAAACACCAAAATTCTAACAATGTGACATACCAATATATATTTATCACAATTTTAGTTTGCTTTAAGTAAAAAATGGAGATGTTTTTCTAATTCTTATAAAGTTTTGCTTAGTTTATTTTCCAGCATTATACTAGCTTTAGAAAATAAAACCTCACCTTTAGTTCCCTAAAATCTGTAATCCATCTTACTGTTTTATCACATTTAATTCTATAAAACTCCACTATAGCAGTATGTATAATATTATCATAACACATAAGGAGTGAATGAGTAGACTGAGATTACTTTGATTGGGAATTAGGTAATCAAGATATAAATTTATTTATAGTACATAACAAGTCTTTCTTTATTGAGAGCATTCAGAAATTTATTGGTTCAAAATGAACTTGTTCAAATAAAATTGAAATCATCAAATATTAAATAGTTCTTTGCCTCAGGCAACTTTTTATCATCAATATTAGAAATCATTTAAAATGAATCAAAGTCATCAAGAACATTTCAGATATCTGTGGGTAGGCTCAGAGGTAAGGTTGACTGCTTTTTAAGGTTCTAAACTACTTAGACTAAAAGATCATCAGATCAAGGATTTGATTTTTATATGTGTGTAAACTTTTACTATAGGCAAAATTTAAGAGAATAGCTCCATCAACAAAAGAACTGTGGCTGGCTCAAATTTGTGGTGTACATGAACCACACAGTGAACCAATGAGAGTGGCCCCAACAACAAAGGGGCATATGGCCTTTTCATCCACACATGTTAAAGGCCATGTAGGATAAGGTTTTGTAGCCTCAAGATAATCTCTAATCATATAATCTCACTTGAAACCTCTCTGTCAGTGGGGAAGACTGAGAGTGACATAATAAAGTAACACTTTGAGATCACAAGGAACCATGGTAAACCAGCACAAAAACTCACCAACTTCTTATAGGTAAAGACAGAAATCCTGTGAACCCAATCAGTACTCATCCATTATAGAACCTCTGAAATGAGATTAGAATGGAAAAGCTTAGAATGTTCAAAGAGCTCAAAGAAACAATGAAATAGACTGCCAATAAAACACAAGAGGATATGAGGGCAGATACAAGAAAAATATAAACAGAAATGTCAGAACTGAAAAAAATTGCTAGGAAAAATGAAAAATTTATTGGAAGACCTCACCGGCAGAGTTAAAGCTTCTGAGGATGGTTTGAAATTCATGAAGTCAAAGACAAAGTGTAGAAAACTTCCAGACAACAGAAAATAGAAAAAAAAATCTTCACAATAAATAAACAGAAGATGAAGGATATTATCAAAGTAAACTAAAAAACAATAGAACTTTGAATTAATTCAATAGTAACAACAGACATAACAATCATTGGGGTTCAAGAGAGCCAGGAAGACAATCCCTATGAAGAAGCAACAGTCAAAAGCATCATTGAGAGGGGTGGGGAGAAAAAAAAAAAGGCATCATTGCTGAGAAGTTCCCAGAGTTGAAGAGTGCTTGCAACTATATCCTGGATGCACAAAAAGTAGCAGCTAAAAGGGATGCCAATAAAAATATCCCAAGAAACATCTTAGTCATAATGATGAAAAGCATAGATAAATATAGAATACTGAAAGCAAAAGATCAAAACAGGTTAAGATATACAAAGGAACAACCTTAAGATTTACAGCATATTTATAATGAACAATCTTCAGGCAGTAATGGGATATGGTGAAAAAAACTCAAAGAAATTAACGTAAGCTGGGGACATTGGTAGCAAGAAATGTGCATTCATGAAGAATGAATCTTGGATAATGTGTGACTATAATGTGTGGATAATGATGAATGGCTTTGTAACTTTATCTCATGGTTTTCAAAATAAGTTTTAAAAAGATTACAGAAATAAAAGGATAAAAGTTATCTAGCAAAAAAGCTAAATCTTGCAATAAAATTACATATAAGATATTATAATCACATTTCATACACCTTAAAAATAAAATATTTCGTGTGGAATGGCATGTATAGTAAGGTGCTACCTGTGCATTGCTGAACACTTCAATTATCCCTGGCACCCCATAAAATCCTGATCACAATCAAGTTGATCCCTGAGCACAGAACCAAAATTTGAGAAAAGGTCTGGGTGTGGCCTACTTCCCCAAATATTTAGAAAATTATAAACATGAACTTTTAGTATGTTAATGTTTGAATATGGCCTATTATGTATAGTAACCTCAAAATAAAATTCAAAGTAAAACTACAATAAAAATAATTACTAAAACATGTTTCCCTAAAATACCTTTCAATATCTTTTCTAAGTTATTATCAGTAATACCAATTATGTTTATCAATAAGTTAAATATTTTTATTTTATTATCAGTAAATGGCAACTAAATAGATAGTTGAATTAGCATTTAGAATGGGAATAATCACTTGTGAGCCTTCTACAATGAACTTATTTCAAAATAAATAATTTCATTAAAAATTAAACAAAATATTCACATATCAAAGAATTGCTAGCAGATTTTCTAATAGGCAAGTTCTTAACAAAATGTCCTGCACCATAACACATATTAGTTCCATTAGTTCTATTTTATACTTTATTCCCAATACCCAAAATAGTATATATTCCCAATATTCAAATAGTAACATAGCAGACATTCAATAAATCATCTTGTTCTTTCTATCTTGTCATCTTTACTTTCTGAGTTGGTATTTTAATAAGGTATAAAGATAGCAAAATTCTTACTTTGTACTTTATATATGTGAAGCAATAGTTCTTCAATTTTAATTTAATGTTATGAGTGTACCATTGTAATTTTTTAGTCACACCCAGCGATGCTTAGGGTTTATTCCTGGTTCTGTGTTTAGAATTTTTTCCTGGCAGGCTCAGGGGAACATATGGAATGCCAGGAATCGAACTGGGGTTTGTCTTGGGTTGACCGCTTGCAAGGCAAATGCCCTACTGCTGTGCTATTGCTCCGTCCCCAATAATTTTAATTACATTTTAGTCCGAATATTATAGCTAAAGATATAAATTAACACTAAATGATTATTTTAAGTAATACTGATTATTCAGTTGAATTTATATATTTATTTAATAAATTCTTGAAATCTACTCAAAAACCTATTTTTGTAAAGAACAAATATGTCTATATTCTCATAAATTTTATTAAATCTTATGTTTAAGTGACAAATTTGATTCTTAATTATTTTACTAATATTATACTATAGTAAAATATGTAGTTATGTATTGCTGTTAACTGACACCATAATTTAAAGAGTATTTTAAATTTCTGCCACCAATATCCAAAGTATCTCTTTCACCCTCCCCTCTGCCAGCCTCAGGATCAGACATTTTACTTCTTTCTCTTGCTCTCACTTCCTCTCTAACCTTTTGCTCACTTGCTCTCTTTTAGACACTGTGGTTTATACTATAGTTAATGAAAAGTACCACTTTATTTCTTTAAGCATCTACCCTGTTTCCCCTAAAATAAGGCAGTGTCATATTAATTTTTGTTCTCAAAGATGCATTAGGTCTTATTTTCAGGGGATGTTTAATTTTTCCATGAACAAGTATATGGTACACATTTATTTTAAAGAAAAATAAATTTATTACCAGTATATAGTAAGGTAATACAGTACTTGTCAACACAAACCAGACAAACTAAATCCTACAAATGTCAGTTGGGATTTGTAGCAACTCATTTATGGTAAATTAATTTTTAATCCAAGACATAGCCTAGGGGGACTTATATTGTGGTGATGCCTTATATTTCACCCAGAAGGAAATCTGTAAATAGGTCCTATTTTCAGATAATGTCTTTTTTTTAGGGGGAAAATGGTAGCTTTCATATAGAGTATCAGATCTAACTAACCTTGTCATAGTGATCCCTTCTCTACCCTAACTGCATTATTTCACAATGTGTAACAAGCTTCCTATTATGGAATGGTCCTCCTAGCCCTTATCTGGAAATTATTACCATAATATTTTTTTCTTATATAACAAAAATGAGTGAGATTATTCTATGTCTACCCATTTCCTTTTGGCTCATTTTATTCAGGAAAATACAATCCCATTCAAATTTGTATCTTAGAAATTCAAGTACCTGAACGTCTCCAAGGCTTCTGAAGCCTGCTGATGGTAAGGGACCCTCCCCAGATTGCGTCTCAGAGGCTTCTGGCTCTTGCTGACTGTAGGAGACCTTCCCCCATTTCCACCCCAACCCAATCATGTCCCTGAGGCTTCCAGTGCTCCATGCTAGGATGGGCTAGGAACTACAGATGGGAGGGATTTCCGGCAGAGGCCTGGAGGGGGCAGAGCTCCACTGACTTCCAGGTAGGGGAGGACAAGGGAGCCAGGCTCAACAGTGCCCTCCACCATTGTGGCCAGGAGCGGTACTGCACTGGCTGGCAGCAAGAGGGGGCAGCAACTAATCAAGGTTCCACTAGAGGGCACTCTAGAGACCAAACCTCAGCCAGCCCACCCAATAGTCCCACCTAGAGATGCAATCCAGAGAAGGGACCCAGCCCCACACCACAGGGAGCGAAAGCAGGCCAAAATCAGAAGGCACTGCTCTCCTAGCCACACCAATAAATGCAGAGAAACATGGGTAAACTGAGGAGGACCCTAACAGCTGGAGACACGGAGAGAATCTCTAGTAAGTTCCCAAGTCCACCAAAACACACAGATACAACAGATGAAGATTTAAAAGCAACTATGAGAAAGGAAATGCAAGCCATGGTAAAGAAAATGAATCAGTAGCCACCAAGTACAAGAAATCCATGGAAGAACAAATTAGCCAAATTAAAGAAGTTCTGATACAGAACATGAGAGACTCCATACAAAAGAAATTAAAGGAATTAACAGACACCGTAAAAAGCCATATGAGCAGAATCACAGAATTGGAGAAGCACATAGAAGTACTCAAAGGAAAACTGCAAACTAAAAATGACCAGGAAACCAATAAGAAAATAAGAGGCAAGGCACTGGAAGGAAAAGTGGAGTACTTAATGAACAAAGACAAAAGAAATAATCTAAAACTGTAGGTACACCAGAAGGGGAGGAAACAGGGAAAGGGAAAGAACAAGTAGTTAGGGAAATAATAGGAGAAAATTTCCTCACCCTTTGGAAAGAGGACTCCATGCAATCCAGGAAGTGAAAAGAGTCCCCAATAAAATAGACCCTAATAAACCAACACCAAGACATATAGTAATCCAAATGGCAAAAAAAAAATAAAAACAAAGAGAAAGATGAACTAAAAACAATAAGGGAGAAAAAATATGTCAAGTATAAAGAAAGGGACATAAGAATTAAACAAGAAATTCAAGTACCTTGGAGACAATTTAACTAGAAAAGTGAAAGACTTATACAAATGAAAACATATACATTGCTCATGGACTTATAAAATTACATCTTATAGTGACAATATTTCCTAAATAGATTTAATGTAATCCCATGACATTTTTCAAGTAAGTGAAACAAAATTCCTGAAATATGTATAGAATAATAAAAATCCACAAATAGCTATAATTATCAAGAAAAAGAAGATCATGGGAACACTTTCCCCAATATTATTCTGTACTAAAAGGACTAGCCATTAACATAACTTGAACCATCTTGTTCTGCCTCACAAATTAAGGGGGAAATAATGGAGGGCACCAAGATCAAATAGTCATATGAACATTGAGTAGAAATAAAAAAAATGATCAGACTTGAACACCAAAGTACAAAGTCAACTATAACAGAATAGATACCCGATCTACAATAGGCTAGACACAGAAGGGACCATTTATACTAGCAGCCCCGGGGGGGGGGGCGGGGAGTCAAAGGAGAGAAGATATGGGATGCAGTCTGGGAACAGGGGTGGAGGGAGGACAAAATTGGTGGTGGAAATGCCCCAGATTCAATGTCACTATGTATCTGAAATACTACTGTGAATGATTTGTAATCCACTTTGGTCAAAATAAAAATTATTAATAAAAAAGAATTGTCAAAAATCAGCATTTTATTGAGAAAAAGGCAGACCCTCAGATCAATGCAACAGATTTGAATATTTTGAGATTGACCTCCAAATATATAATTAATCTTTGAGTAAAGGGCAAGAAATGCAAAGTGAAGCTTGGAAAGTCTATTCAACAAGTGCTATTGGGAAAATTCATCAGCTACATGCTAAAAAGCAAACTCAATTAATAGTAGTTTGCATATATCCTTTTGAATTAATGTTTTACTCTCCTGGGGATAGATACCCAAAATGGATTGCTGGGTGGTATGGCAGCTCAATTTTGAGCTTTGTGAGAAATCTCCATATTGTTTTCCATAGGAGTTAAACCAGGCAGAATTCTCACCAGCAATTAATGAGAGTTCCTTTTGACCACATCCCTGCCAATGAAGATTGTTCCCAGTATTATTGATATGTGCCATTCTTACTGGCATAAGATGACATGTCTTAATTGGAATTTCCCTAATGACAGGTAGTGATGACCATTTTTTCATGTGTTTGTTGGCCATCTGATTGTCTTTTTAAGAACAGTATTTGTTCATTTCCTCTCCCTGTATTTGATGGGGTTTTTAGGTTTTGTGGAGTTAATTAACATTTGTGAACACTTCGTATATTCATAGGTAACAAACCTTTATCTGATGTGTTGAGTGCAAACATCTCTTCCATTCAGCTAGCTGTCTTCTTTTAGGTTGTGTTTCTTTGGACATAAAGATTGATATAGTCCCATTTATTTAGATTTGATGCCAAACCCATTGCCATTGTCATTCTATCATCAAAGACTCTTTGAGGTCTAAACCTTAGGGTGTTTTGCCTATGTTATACTCAGTAAACTATGGATTAGTGTCTAATCTCAAGGTCTTTAATACAGTTTGAATTGACATTTGTGTACAGTTTGAGATAAAAATAAATTATTGATTTTTTACATGTATTTATCCAATTGTTCAGCACCATTTGTTAAAGAACCTGTCTTTATTTTATTTCAAGTTCTTGTTTCCTTGCCAAAGATTAATTGACCATATACTTTGAGTTTTGGCATTGTATATTCTATTCTGAACCATTGGTCTGAAAGTCTGTCTTTGTTCCAATACCATGCTGTTTTGATTACAATGGCTTTGTAATAGATCATAGAATTAGGTAATGAGATGACTCCCAGTTTCTTGTTTTACAATATGATTTGGCTATTCTAGGTCTTTTATGATTCCACAAAAACTTCGTAATTAATTATTCTAAGTCTATGCAGAATTTTTAGAATTGAATAGGAAATGCATTGAATATATAAAGAAGTTTAGGTAAGGTGATTATTTTGGTTATACTGATCCTACCAATATATGAGCATGAAATTTTCTTTCATTTCCTTAGGTTTTTTTCAATTTATTATATAAGTGTTTTGAATTTTTTTATGATATAGGTCTCTCAACTCTCTTGTTAGGTTTAGTCCTAGGGACTTAATAGTTTGGGACACTATTTTTAAATGTGATAGACTATTTGCTCTCTTTCTCCTCTGAGTCATTATTTGTATAAAGGATTGCAACTGTCTTTTGTGTATTGACTTTGTAGTTGGCTATTTTGATGTATTGATTTACTGTTTCTAGAAGCTATTTGTGGACTGTTTAGGGTCTTCAATATATCATCCTGTCTTCTAAAAATAGAGATAGTTTGACATATCTTTTACAATTTGGATTCCACTGATTTTATTCTCTTCTCTGATTACTACTACTAGGACTTCTAATATTATGTTGAATATATTGCACTCAGTACAATAGCTAAGACTTGGAATCAACCTAGATGTTCAAAAATAGATGAATAGATCATGAGGATGTGACATATATACAATGGAGTACTACATAGCTGTAAGAAATGATGCAATCATCTAATAAGATGAAATTTTAAGATATGTTAAATGAAGTAAGCCAGACAAAGAAGGATACTACAATTATATGTACTATTTAGAATAACTGCATGAAAAAAACACAATGGTCTTCATGGGAGTTGTCTCAAATGTCCTTGGCCTCACAGAATAGCAAGAAGAACAGAAATAGAGTGGAAGAGAAGAAACACAAATATTGGTGCCAGAGGAAACAGTTTCAGGTTTATTGGTATTGTTAAAAAAAAAAAAAAAGGAAAGAACTCGGAAGCTGGAGAGATAGCACAGTGGTAGAGCATTAGATTTGCATGTAGCTAACACAGAACAGATGGTGGTTCGAATCCCTGCATCCCATATGATTTCCAGAGCCTGCCAGGGGTTATTTCTAAGCACAAAGTCAGGAATAAACCCTGAACGCCACTGGGTGTGACCCCCTTCCCCAAAAGGGAAAAGAACTAAATCTTCAAGCCAATGGAAACAACAATGGAATCAAGAGACCCAAACACTCTTAACATAAAATGGACCTGTTAAATTGGGAAGCAGGTGTGGTATAGGATGCACTTGCGTGAGTGGTATAGGATACACTGATGTAGGCAAGTCAACATTGGTAGTGGGATTGCCACTGATTCATTGTATGTCTAAAACACAACTATAAAGGACTTTATAAATCATATTGTTTTAATAAAAATAATTTTTAAATGAACTCAGACTTCTGATTAATGTCAGGTGTTAAACTCAAATCAAAATGATTAAGGATTGATATCAGACCCAAAACTATAAGGCTTATAGAGAAAAATGTAGCCAGCACTCAATGGCATTGTATGTACATTCACTTTAGTTCTTTAAAACTCAGACTTCTTGCTGCAAATTGTACTGAGTTATTTATAGAACATTAATATAAATTTTAATAGAATATAGAAATTAGGGCCGGGCGGTGGCGCTGGAGGTAAGGTGCCTGCCTTACCTGCGCTAGCCTAGGACGGACCGTGGTTCGATCCCCCGGCGTCCCATATGGTCCCCCAAGAAGCCAGGAGCAATTTCTGAGCGCATAGCCAGGAGTAACCCCTGAGCATCACAGGGTGTGGCCCAAAAAAACAAAAAAAAAAAAAAAAAAAAAAAAAAAGAATATAGAAATTAATTAATGTTCTGTCTCTTCTGGCACTACAAATTCTCAGTTCGATTTATGAAGATTTGAAGGTAATGCCATAATTATATTTTTAAAACAATAAGCACACAGGACTTTTATATACCCCATAATTGACTTATTGTTTCTTTTATTTTTCCTAATTTATTTTCTTCAAGTTTTAGAAATATTGTTAAAAATGAAGTTTAATGGATACAGTATTCCAGAACTACATACATAATCAAAGTTTCAACACATCCTGTCAAAATCTTTTTTGTTTTGTTTATTTTGGACGGGGGTCACATCCAGCAGTGCTCAGGGGTTACTTCTGGCTCTATGCTCAGAAATTGCCCCTTACAGGCTCAGGGGACCATATGGGATGTCGGGATTCAAACCACCATCCTTCTGCATGCAAGGCAAATGCCTTACCTCCATGCTATCTCTCCGGCCCCACATCCTGTCAAATTCTAAGTTTTCTTTTCACTTAACTTTGTCACAACCATTTAGTATAATCAGTTCTATAGGATGTCTCTGTATTATTCCATTGCTCATTATTTCTTCCCTTACTATGTATCTTTATATTCTTCATATGAAAGAAACTATTCTGTATTTCTCTCTATTCTGACTGACTTCGCTTGATATTATACCCTATACTACCATCAACTCAGTGAACTATCTAATGTTATCTTTTATAATTTAGCAGGATTTAATTATATAATATTGGAATATATATATATATATATATCACAGTTTATTCATCCATTTATCAGTTTATGGACTGTTTATAGATATTGGCTAGAGTGAATAGTGCTGCAATCAACATATAAGGGCAGTTATATTATCAAATATAATATTAGTCTTAAGTTAGATAACAAGCAGTAGAATTGCTGGGTCAATTGAAACCCCAATTCTTAATTTTTTTAGAAATATCCATATTATTTTTCATAGATTTCAACCAGTTAACATTTTCACCAATAGTTAATGAGTTTCTTTTTATCAAATTCCTTCCAATACAGGATGTTTGATTCTTTTTGATGTGTGCCAGTCTCAGTAGTATAAGATAAATCATATGTCAGTGTTGTTTGATTCATACTTCCCTGATGACATGAAGGACAATTTTCTATGTACTATTATTGGCTCTTGGTATTCAGATATCTTATAGAAAATATATTCATTGAGCAACACACTTGGCCAAGTATAAGGAAAAATATATTATCACATTATAGCACATTTTATGATAAACATGTAAGGTACACACTTATACACAAGTATGCATATGCTTATTACCTCTATCCTCTGCAAAAGTTAAGTACATTGAAAATAATTTAATAAAAATAATAGTCATTTTAGCCACTTTCAGGAAATATATTTTCTATTTATAAAATCAGAGAAAGGACTACACCATAAATGACAACAGTATGATTAAAATACACATGTATTTTAATAATATATTCTAGAATATATTTCAGAATAATATTTTAGAATATTTAGAATAATATAACTGATATTTTATAATTATTTTATAATATTTTATAAATATTTTATATTTTATATTTCAGAATATATTTTAGAATAATATTTTAGAATATTTTAGAATAATTTAACTGATATTTTAAATAATTTTTATTGTGACCAATGTGAATTAGAAATCTTTCACAATAATCTTTGCAGCACATAATGGCATCGAGTCAAGGGTATTTTCACCACCAGTGTTGTCCTCCCTCCATCCCAGTTCCCAGCATTCCCCTCCTTTGCACCCTAGACTGCTAGGATAACTGGTTCCCTCTGTGTATAGCTTGTTGAAGATTGGCTATCAAGTCTGACTTTGGATTTTGTGTTTAAGTTTGATCCTTTTTTATTTCCACTCAATGTTCATATGACTGTTCTGTTCTGGTATCATCCATTTTTTTTACCCTCAATTTATGAGGCAGAACAAGGTGATTCAAGTTATGTGGTTCTGTTTGAAAAAAAGAAAAAGAAAAAGAAAAAACAACAAACAAGCAAACAAAAGACCATGAGGAGTCCATCTAGAGGTTATAAATATCAATTTAAAAAGAAGAAAGGGAAAAAAGAAGAAAAACATAACCCAAAAAAATACACAAAACAAGAACCTACAACAAAAACAAAATAAACAAAAAAGAAAGAAAAATTAAACAAAACACCAAAACTAGAAACTACAAAATAAACACCACATTAACAAATACAATAACCAAACAATAACCACGAGAATAAAAGAGGGAAGAAAAGAAAAAATAAAGAAGAGAATAGAAAAAAGAAAAGAAAAGAAAAGAATAAAGGAAGGAGGGCTGGTGTGGCAGCATTTTTTGTTTGTTTTTGTTGTTTTTGTATAGGCACAGTAAATATTGGGTAAATTAAAAAGGAAATTCCCTTGACCTAAAAGATACAGGGTTTCTTTGCCTTGAAACATACCGTATTTGCCGGCATATAAGACGATCCCCTAATTTTGCATTTAAAACATAGGTTTAGGCCTATATTCGCTGTATCAGACAGAATGTTCCTGTGCTGCATGTGCTGCATGTGTTCCTGTGCTCATGTACCACAGTGAGCCAATCACAACAAGCAAAGGTTCAAAGGTTATACTGTAATAGACTTTCTTTCTTACTCTGGTCAATCTGAGCAGGCTTCTGACGTGTAGATTCAGGTGCAGAACATTGTCTAATTTGCAAGCATTTAAAGCCTGCTTGATTGGCTGAGTCAGAGAGACTGTCAGAGCAGCCTTGCAGTGATTGGTGCAGAATCGAGTTGGAAAATTCGTTTTGTGGCAATATCCAGGCAATTTTCGTTTAGCAGCATATTGAAACATTTTTCGGGATATACTCGGCATATAAAATGACCCCCGATTTTTGGTTGACTTTTTTTTGTTTCAAAAGTTGTCTTATACGCCGGAAAATACAGTACTTTCATGGGAATAACTACAGGCTCCATACATGCTCTTTTTCACACCCCCAAAAACTTTATGGTGCCAGGAAACTTTCTGCTCTGTTGTGGATGATAGAATCAGGCCTCTAACTAGAGATCTTGCTATTTGCACAAGTCTTAGGATGAAGACAATGTTAGTGTCTTTCTTTACGGTTCTAGCAGTTCTGTTCCATCACTGTTGTTGTAATCAGTCTTCTGTAACTGGTGGTCTTGGTTTTTGCACAGATCCTAGGACAAAGCCTAGGGTAGTCTTTTATTATAACATAACTTATTTTTCTTAAATATCTCTTCCTCTCTTGTGCCATGCCCTGTATTAGATGCTATGCCTCATAATGCTCTACTCATTCTTCTAACACTATTACAGATAAAAATAGGGTTCTAAAATGTCAAGTTATATATTCTCAGGACTCATCAAAGATAAATGCTAGACTCAGGGTTTCATCTCAGACTTACATTTTTTATTACAACAGATTATCTACTTCTATTCATCTCAATCTTGCCCTAAACCTAACACACAAAATACATACACAAAGGTAATTGCGGGTTAAACCAAACTATGCTCAGGGTTTACTCCTGGCTGAGCACTGCAATTACTCCTGTGGTTGCTCAGGATACCACATGAGTTGTTAAGGATCAAACAGAATTGG
Source organism: Suncus etruscus (assembly GCF_024139225.1). NCBI lineage: Eukaryota > Metazoa > Chordata > Mammalia > Eulipotyphla > Soricidae > Suncus > Suncus etruscus. Next base: position 30,107,513 of record NC_064848.1, read on the forward strand.
TCACAAGTAAAGCAAATCTTATATACTGTATTACTTAGGTCCCAAGAGCAAAGTTTTGTTGCTATCCTTAGTATATATACTAAGGATGAAGAGAATCAATAGCAACTTTCAATATTTTTGTCATATTTCTGAAAATTATTAAAATTATTTCAAATAAATTTCTTTTAGATAATTGGAAATAAATTTATTTTACATCTAAGGTCTACAGTTAGAGTAATAAAAAATTGATATCAAGATATTCCGATATATATTAAAAGTTGTACTTAGATGTTTGTATAGAATTTGATTTTAGTGACTTTAATTAATTAATAACAAGTTGAGTTCAACAGAACATTTGATAAAAGTAAATGTCAATAACTGAGGGAAAAAAGTAAATTGATTTTGTTAAGTAAAATCCCAACAGTAACATTGCTATGGTTAAAAAACAATTTACCAAAAAATATTGTGCTATAGTTTTTATAATATAAACGTTCAAATAGATATTATAGCCTATATTTCTTAAATACTGAACTACATCTTTTTTTTTATAGAGATGTTTTGAACAAAATTTCATAAAGCTCTACAGTCCCCTCCTGGTACTGCTAACTTGCAGTAATTTATTGTCTTTTTTGAATTGAATTGTATAAGGTTATCTCTCTCTTCCCTTTTATGCCCCACTGAAGATGTTAACATGGGTGAGACACATGGGTGAGATAACAGTGGTCTGTGGTCACCAAGGTTTTAACAACTATTAAGAGTTCACAGTTCTTTTTTCCATACCCATGCACATTGGCAAAGGAACAAAATTGTGATGTTTAAACCATTTAAGCTTCATTTATTTTTCTTTTTATTATAGTCATAACATTTATTTCCAACAATGCAATTAAATTGTCTATTTGTTGTTTTTATGTATTATAGCCAGCACAGCATTCCATTTTATACTAAAATTTGTCATTACATTTATAGCTACTACTGCTATTATATTTTTATTTTTCTATTTTTTAGCATTTTTATTTTGAAACAATTCTTAGACTATAACAGTACAATATGGAGAGAAAAGTGGGTTAGAAATTGCTTATTCCGAAGATAATTAAATTCTTCATAAACCATTAAAGGAAAATAGGAGTATATTCTTAATTCATCCATGACTTTGATAACTAGAGCCTAACCATCTGTCAGTTCATGTTATTCCATAAATTATTCCCATCAGATTCCCTAGTAGCAAATTTAGATCAATTTGTACTTGTAATTGAAGCTTAATAATGATTATGGCGGGGCCGGCGAGGTGGCGCTAGAGGTAAGTGCTAGCAAGTGCTAGCCAAGGAAAGATCACAACCTCGGTTCGATTCCCCGGTGTCCCATACGGTCCCCCCAAGCCAGGGGCAATTTCTGAGTGCTTAGCCAGGAGTAACCCCTGAGCATCAAAATGGGTGTGGCTTGAAAAACCAAAAGAAATTAATAATAATGATTATGGCTACAAAGAGTAAACATTTTTTCTTATATGCAAAGAAAGGTGATAGATCTAGTTTATACTTTTCTAAGCTTTATACAATTATAAATTGGGGTAGAATTAAATCCTAGTAAAATAAGCAGTGTATGATTAAGTCTTCAAATATATGTTTTAATTTACCTTTAAATTTTGTTTCCCACATTATGTTGCAAGTCAGCCCCTGAAGAGGTTGACTGATGGAGGGATGGAGGATGAGGTCTTTCCCCTCCAACTCGGAGCACACCACCCCATCCAGCTGATGGTTCTGAGGTGAAACAGCGGGTAAACAGCTCGCAGTCAGGCTTGTGGAAATATTAGCTTTATTCGGTGGACAAGACTGAAGTCCAAAGTCTCAGCCTTAGTTCCAGCCACCAGCCTCTCACCTTCCACAGACCCTTGTTTTTATCCCCTAGAATCAGGTACCACTCAATGGTGGGATCAGATACCACCCAATGGTGGAAGCAGAATCAGGTACTACCCTAGGGTGGGGGCAGAATGCCAGGTCACACCCTAGGGTAGGGCACAATCACCAATCAGGTTAGGGTCAGTAACATAATAATCCCCTAAAATATTTACGTACACAACAATTCCCCCGTTTGTTTAAACAAACAATATTGTCTACAATTATTAAAGGAAAAACTAGTCAATAATAAAAGAGCGGCTGTTTGCATAAGCGCATCACAGGAAAATGTAAAGAAAAACTTCTAACCTAAACACAGGGTGTCTAAAACCAGAAACATGTATCAAGGAATCAACTACAAGCTCCTGAGAAGATAAATCTAAGTCGTACATAGATCCTTCGAAGAGACGCCAGAAAGATTGTGTAGCAGGCAAGAAGAAGCATCTTTTCTTTATTGTTATTGTTGTTGTTGTTGGTTTTTGGGTCACACCTGACAGTGCTCAGGAGTTACTCCTGGCTCCAGACTCAGAAATCGCTCCTGTCAGATACTGGCATTCGAACCAATGACCTTCTGCACGAAAGGCAAACGCCTTACCTCCATGCTATCTCTCTGGCCCCATTTTCAGGTAGACCAGAAAGCCCATCTTTGAGGTCATTGAATTAGGCCCTTATTTTGGAGGAAAAAGCATAAACAATGACCCACCAAGTAAGGTGAATAAACTTAGATCATGAAATTTTAGGCAGATGAGATACATAAATATACTGCAATCTATATGTAATTACCTAATATGAAATAACTGTAATGCACATGGCTAAGCTGGCAGGTAACTGGTATCTAAACCATCTTCTGTACAAAAACAACATGATGTCTGTTTTTGAAAATTTCAATTGGAAATATCCATTTTTATTTATGAAGCTTTTCAAGTTAGAATTACTATGATGTTTCATATCCACAATAAATATTTCTGATTATTGTAGCTAATCAAGAAAGGAGAGATAAAAATGTAGAACCAAGATATTTTTTAATATTTTTATTTAAATACCTTGATTACAAACATGATTATGGCAGGGATTCAGTCATTTTAAATTAAAATAAAAATCTATGTTGTGAGTTTTTATGAGATTAAAGTATCAAACAAGGAGATAGGCATTTAGCATATTTACCATTATACTGTTACTTTTCTCTCTATGCTACAGACTTAATTTTACACTTGATATAAAATAATACTGCTAAAATTAAATAATGCACTTCTATTCTATGGCCAGCAAAATTCCTGGAATGTTATTTCAGTTAATAGTATCTGATTATTTAGTTATCAGATATTAAAAATGGCTTCTAATTCATTAATTGATTTTATATGTTATCTATAAAATATACATGATATAATCATTAATTTTTTATTAAAATGCCTTAATAATATGTTAAATGGTAGATAATTCTTATAGTGTTCTAGATGTGACATAAAATATATAATAATCTGGGGACCAGTATTTTATTGACAAGTATTTGTAATTTACTAAATCAAATATGATATACATGACATAAATCTTCTCAGTTATTTTATAATCTCTTGTCTGGGAGTTTTTTTTATTATTTCATCTAATTTTTAATGAAAATTTATCTGGAATTCAAGGCAGCATGTAAAATAATCATTTTAAAAAACTATAAAAGGAAATATTTAATTTCAGTTAGATTCAGAATGTGAAAATTGTTATACAAATATAGATATTATTATTAAGACACTGTTTGATGATTATTGCATACTTTAATTTATTTATTTATTATTTTTTATCTTTATTTAAACACCGTGATTACAAACATGATTATAGTTGTATGATTACAGTCATGTAAAGAGCACCCCCCTTCACCGGTGCAACATTCCCACCACCAATTTCCCAGATCTCCCTCCTCCCTACCCCCCTACACCTGTACTCGAGACAGGCTTTCTACTTCCCTCATTCATTCACATTTTATGATAGTTTTCAGTGTAGTCATCTCTGCAACTGCACTCATCACTCTATGTGATGAGCTGCATGTCCTGAGCTGCACCTACCAGCCCTCATCTCTCTTGTCTCTGAGATACTGTTAAAAATGTCCATTTTTCTTAAAGCCCATAGATGAGTGAAACCATTCTGCGTCTTTCTCTCTCCCTCTGACTTACTTCACTCAGCATAATAGATTCCATGTACATCCATGTATTGGAAAATTTCATGACTTCATCTCTCCTGATGGCTGCATAGTATTCCATTGTGTATATGTACCACAGTTTCTTCAGCCACTCATCTGTTGAAGGGCATACTTTAATTTAAATAATACAGCATTAGGTAATGGGACTTCATGACTCTCCACACTACAGTAAGTATGATATAAAAGCTGTCTCTGTCAGGTAAGAAATATATTAAATGAAAACTTGTTTTGAGAAAATATATTCCCCTTATGAAAACAACATTGTCGAAAAGGAAAAATAGAGGGAGAGAGAGAAAGAGAGAGAGAAGTTAAATGAGTGCCACAGAGACAGGCATGGGGATGGAGGAATGGGAAGGGAACTGAGAATTGGTGGCAGAAAAAATGCCCGGGTGAAAGGTGGTATGCACTATGACTGCAATTCAAGTAGGAATAATTCTCTAGCTATGGCACTTAAATTATTTAAAATGAATAAATACATCTGCAGTTAACATTTTTTAGAAATAAATGATATTTATTTGGAAATTGGCATTCAGTTAATCTATCTGGATGCTTTCCATAAACCTTATTTAAAAATTCAATTATGTTTGTTTGAATGTCTACAGTTGTGATGTTATTAATTAACCCACAATTAATTTTAATTATAGAAATATATCTCAATACATTAGCTACTTCTTTTACCCATTTTTATTGAGGTGCCAGTATTTTCAATATTGTTAATTATACTTTTCATCCATAAATCACTCCAACACCACATCTATCACCAGAATAACATCCCCGCATCCATCCCAAGTGCCCTGTCTGCCATGCGCAGGCAAGCTCTGTTCTATAGAAAAAAGTCTGAAGTTCATTTGTTGTTCTCTTAAAATTTTGATTAATTCTCACATATGATAGAAATTTATAATTGTAGTAGAGGTGATGTCAATAAATAGCTAAATAAAGCTAAACATTTAAAATTGCAAAAACAAATTCAAATCAATGAAAAGTTGGTAAAATTTTCAAAAACAAATCTCTATATGGGGACATAAAATAAAAAAATTAATTGTATGAATACCTATGCTAATATATTTTTAAATAACATAAAATAAATTTTACAAGTATACAATTTAATAAGACTGAGAGGAGGATAATTAAAAATATGAGACAATATTGATAATCTTATAAAAATATAAGAATATTTTATTCTAGGGGTCAAAGCAATAGCACAGCAGTAGGGCATTTGCCTTGCACGCAGCTGACCTAGGATGAACCTCAGTTCGATCCCCAGTGTCCTATATGGTCCCACAAAGCCAGGGGCAATTTCTGAGCACACAGCAGGAGTCACCCCTAAGCATTTTGGGTGTGGCCTCCCCCCAAAATTTTATTCTTAAAAGGTAACATTAGCTCTGTGTGAAAATATATCATGGATAATGCTTGTGTCTACATTCATAAATATTATAATAAAGTTTTTATGGATGTAAAATATCACCTGAATAGACATAGAACATCCTATATAACTAAAATATTAGCTTATTTTATTGAAATTATATAAAATTCTTTAGCAAGCTAAAAATAAACAGAACTTTTAAAATCTGATATAAGGCAGTCATAATGCTATGAATGAAAATTGTACTCAGTGGTAAAGTACTGGAAAATATGTCTTATCTTCTAAGGAGGCTCTTTTAATGTTCCTTGCGAAACTGGTATCAAGGCTATGAATTCCCTTAGCTGTGGCCTGTCCATGAGCTCTGTAATTTCCTTCAAATTTAATTGGCAATGTAACTGAGGAGGTGTTCATTTCACTAAATTTTTTAACTCTTTTCTGCTTCACTGACTCTTGAGAAAACTTCATTGTTTGTAAGTTCCTTCTTAGATCTTGCTGCATTTAATATTCTGTCTTCCACTTTTGTCATTTTACTTCTACATGTCTTGTAGTTTTTCTCTTTGCATCTATTTTTGCTGGGAGCCTTCAAAATTTTGGGGTTTTAGTTCCCACACTTCATAATTCTGGAAAATTCTAATCTATGATTTTTTTTAACTAGTGGTTCTTCATTAATTTTACTTTTTTGTTCCTGGTGATCCTTCTAATCTAATGTTTCTCTTGAATTCAACCTAGAATACATTATTTAATGTACTGTTCATTTCTTTTAAGATATTTTCATCTTGTTTCCTACAGGCTTGCTGTATTTCCTCTTGGGTCATTTTTTTTTCATTTCCTGTTACTCTGCTGCTTACACTTTCTATTGTGTTTGTGTGTGTATGTTGTGTGTGTTTTCATTTATTCATTTGGATTTTTTAAATTTTTTAAATACCATTGTTACAAGGGTGTACTGTACATAATTCAGTCTTTTCCCTCAGAAAAAGTTGTTCATAATTAATTTCAATCAAAATATAAACAAACTTCACCAGTTCACATTTACCACTCCACTACTGATGTCCCCAATTTCCCTTTCACCCTCCCTGATGCCTTTTTTCTTTTTTTAAATTATCTTTATTTAAACACCATGATTACAAATATAATTGTAGTTGTATGATTACAGTCATATAAAGAACACCCCCCTTCACCAGTGCAGGATTCCCACCACCAATTTCTCAGATCTACCTACTCCCCACCCCACCCACACCTGTACACGAGACAGGCTTTCTTTTTCCCTCATTCATTCACATTGTTAGGATAGTTTTCAGTGTAGTTATTTCTCAAACTGCACTTATCATTCTATGTGGTGAGCTTCATGTCATTAGCTGCACCTACATGGGAGGATGGGGGGAAGTAAGGGTTGGGACTGAGGCAGTAAAATATTAGAAATGAGCTTTGTAGGGCAGTATCAAGGTCCCAATACAAGATGGATATTATGGATATATAGAATATATGCACACAATCCTATCAATATGAAAACAAAGAGAAAAAAATTTCCACTGACTGTCCCAACATAGACCAGTGCCAGAACAGCCTGCCCTCCTCCCAGAGCGCATTCCCATTAGTGTAGGGAGAGATAGGGGGAAAGCCTGTTGACCCCTATAGAGTCCACCTAGACCGGTGCCCAGGGAAAGACTGAAGTCCAGGGGAGAAAAACCCTATACCTGGCAAGAGCTGGTCTCCAAAATCAAGGACGAAATCGGAAGCCAGATGTCTGCCCACCCTCCTCCCCATACACCTCCCCCCTGGAGTACAGAGGGAGTGGGGAACCTGAGGACCACTAAGAGTCCACCTGAACCCACTTCTGGCCATCTGAGCTGGCACCCAGGGAAGGCCTGGAGTCAGGGGAAAAAGACAAGGACGGCTGGGGGCCTGCCAAGCCTCCCAGCACTCCCCAGAAATGCCTTTTTTCCTTTGACCCTGCCACCCTCACCCTCTCTCTCCCTACTGCCTCTGAGGGAGACATTTTCTTTTCTTTCTTTCTTTTTTTGACAGTTATTTGCACTACTGTTATTGAACAGGGGCCATGTATGTTACTTTATCCTTTTCCAGCAAACAGTTCCTGTCTAGAGTTATCAATTCCAACTATTACTTTCATAGTAGAAACTTCTCTACTCGAACTATACTTCCTGCTCTTTGTAGCAAGCTTCCTACCATGGACTGGTCCTTCTAATCCTCATCTCTATTGTCTCTGGATATTATTATCATATTCTCTCTTGTTTTTCTTCTATACCACAAATGAGTGAGATTATCCTATATTTATCCCTCTCCCTCTGACTCATTTCACTCTAGCATCTTAATCTCATGTGTAAGCAAATTTCATAACTACATTTTTTTCATAACATCTACATAGTATTCTATTGTTAGATATAGTTTCTTTAGCCACTCGTCTGTTGTCCAGCATCTGGGTTGCTTCCAGATTTTCTCTACTATAAATAGTACTGAGATGAACAAAGGAGAGCAGAAAGCATATTTGTATTGTGTTTTTGTGTTACAGTATATCCCGAGGAGTGGATTGCTGAATCATATGTCAGCTCAATTTCCAGGTTTTTTTTTTTTTTGAGGAATCTCCATATTGTTTTTTATAAAGGCTGGACTAGATGACATTCCTACAAGCAGTAAATGAGAGTTCCTTTCTCCCTAATCCCTGCCAGCACTGATTGTTCTTGTTCTTTGTGATGTGTGCCAGTCTCTGTGGCATGAGATGGTAGCGCACTGTTGTTTTGATTTTTACCTCCCTGATGATTAGTGGTATGGAGCATTTTTTCATATTCCTTAGCCATCTGTATTTCTTCTTTGAAGAAATGTTTGCTTATTTCTTCTCGCCATTTTTTTGATAAAATTAGATGCTTTTTTTCTCATTAAGTTCTTTCAGTGCTTTGTATATTTTAGATAGTAACCCTTTATCAGATGGGTATTGTGTGGATAGATTCTCCCATTCTGGTGGTAAACTTTGTAATCTAGTCACTCACTGTTCAATTGTGTTTTAATGTCCTATCAAATGCATCATTTCTGTAACTTCTGATTATAGCTTTCTCATTTCTACCATCATACTTTCTTATACTCTAACTAATAATGTCTTAATTTATCTGAAGTTTACTAATGTTCAACATAGTGTCACTAGATTTATTCTTGAAGATTTTTCAATTTGTTTGGCACTGCTAAGGCCTTCCTAGTTATTATTTTTGATCAAGCATGGTGTGCCTATAAGTGCCTTCCCTATTATATTTGCTGTGCTCCTATTGTGCTGAAGGTTAGTCTATAATTAGCCCCTCATAGAATTTTCTGATGGCTCTAACTTAGTATTGTTCTTTTCCTTTACTATGCATCTTCATACAGTGATTAGAAGTATAAATATGTGCAATGTGAGGCATAATGAGTATAGCTGTCAGTAATTGTGGACATGGGCCTGCTGAGGTAGTAGGTGTCTTGAACGGAGTCTGCTGGGACTCAGCTGGCAGGGAATCTAAATATAGTTCCAAAGGTCCTAAAATATTTAAAGTAAAATTAATCACACCTGAAGAATTGTAATGAAAAGCAGAGTTTCAGGAGATATGAAGATGGACCTATTGAGACAGAACTAATAATTACTTCTGGATGTAGAGTTTAGTTGTTATAATAACATTATTGTGCAACAGAATTTTGTAATGTTTTATTGTTGCAATAAACCATCATCTTAATAGCTAGATAACTTTAACTTTTCTAGATTTATAAAATGTCTCTTTATAAATAATTTTTCTTCTTTTCCATGGAAGTGGACTTTAACTTGTCAAAGGCAAGCATGTAAACACAAATCTTAAATAATTTATAAACAGAATTGAATTTTAAAATGTTACTATTTTGGGAGTATATATACAGCTATATTCAAGACTAAATCATGGCCCTGGACTCTGGGACCACTATTGGCAGAGCTTGACGGACCATATAAGGGTCAGAGATTGAATCTGGGTTGGCTGCAAACAAGGCAAGCAATTTACTTGAAATGTTAACTTTCTAGCCTTGACATTTGTAACTCAGGCTTTTATTTGTCTATAATTTTTAGATATTTTACAGACATAACTTTACTGTATTCTTGTATTTAGTTTATCATTGGAACATTAGAACTGCATTGAAGTTTGGCAGAGAATACTCATACCACCATGTCCCTTACCAGAATCACAGAGAGAATATATGTTATAGTAGAATACTTCATAATTCTAGCAATAATTGAGTATAGACTCAATACAATACTCAATATAAATACTCAATATAAAATTTAAAGCACAGATGCACTTTTATTTTATACAATTTAAAATAGTTTAAATTTTCTAAAACATTTAGTGAGAAAAATATTTTAAAGAAACAAGAAATATTACGATGTATATTTCCATCACTTAATCCAAGTAACCAAAATCATTTTAAATAAGTACTATGTCCCTATCATGAGTGTTAATGAGAGGGAAGGAAAAGGAAACAGATGCATAAAAATCAGAGACTGGTTTGCCAAAGTCATATAACCTCTGGAGGATAAAAATCGACCTAATAATTCTAATTCTCTTCCTCATTCCTCAGCGCTCTTTCAATCTTGTTTTTTTGGAAAGGTTTGTACGTCCTTTTTAACTTTTTTTTAAACTACATAGTTACAAAACTCATCTTACAATGTACACCAGACTTCAGCAGTGCACATTCCCCACTATCAATATCCCCAGTTTCCCTTCACCTTCCCCTCGCCTGCCTTATATTATTGCACTCTCTCTCACACATACATTTTTTTCTTTTAGACACTGTGTTTTGAGCTATTATTGATGAAAGGGTACCATGAAAAAACCATGAAAGGTTTTATTTTTGTAATAGTTACCAATCCAGGGCTGCAAATAATGCATAACTGTAATTCAAATACTAAATTATTTTTTGATTTTGTATATTATATCAATTTAAAATGTTTCAAACTTAATGATTCAAGTGCTAACATGTGTTTGATTAGTTATTTGATCTATTCATAGGCACACAGTAGAAAATGTGTTCATTCTTTAAGGGAAGCATCTATCATATATTCATTTATTGTATCCATCAAGATTATACAGGATCTGCCATAATGCATGAGTAAGAAAGATTCAACAACTAGTAAATGTATGAGTATTGGACTTTCAGTTATATTACCTGAGAAACTGATTTATGTTTCAGAAATATATTATAGTTGCTTAGTATACACAACCATAGGCATATGTAGTTCATATACAGAAATATACTAGCCATGGATCATAATGTTAGTTTTGTGATAAAATGTTTACCTTATATCTTACATGCAATAAACTATGTTTCAACCTCCAGCACCAAATATGGTTCCTGATTATCTCCAGGAATAATCCCTAAATACAAGTGAGTCCAGATGTACCCATCAAGTCAAAAATTAAACCAAACAACAAAATCAATATATTTTCTGGAACACATCACCATTAAAACAATATTAAATAGAGTGTCTCCAATTGAAAAAGCACACTCAGGATCTTAAAGTTAAAAGGATTAAGTTTCCTTGTTATCTCCTCCATAGATTCTCTAAGGATTTATAAAATTGACTTACATAATGTACCTTAAAAATGGTTTCTAGATGCCATTTGGAAATTAGGCCAGTTGTGCCAAATGAAATTCATTTGGATCATAATGCAAATTAGTCATAATAAAACTGTTAAGTATTTATTTTATACAAAAATGAATACATTTTACAGCATACACATAATTAAATGTAAATGTATTCTAAAACTCTCATAATCATGAAAAATACATATCCCAACAGACTACTTTTATTTGGCAATCTTTTCCTTCTAATATAGTTTCTAATATCCAATTGTAGATTTGAAATTATTTCTGCAGTTTAGGCTCTTTCTATGAAATATGTATTAGAGTAGGTATAGATAATTCATTTTTTAAACTATACATAGAGGATAATTACATCTCTCTGAAAACTTAGTGAAGCTATTAGCTTGCTTTAATCTTTAACTGTACATTTATATATTTTAGCATTGTCATGTATTATGACTCAGTTATGTACTATTATTCACAGGTATTCAGAATATTTGTCTGGTATTTTTTTATATTTTAACATTTAAACATAGAATTGCTAAAGTGCCTTATTGTTTAAAGCAAGTTCACTACAATATTTTCAAATAAGTACAAGTTGTTCTTTGTTTAAATAAAAATCCAATATACTGAATTTTTTAATGTTTTAAAAATAATAAATGTAGTTAATTAAAAATAAAATAAGGAGATATAAGAATGAGGTTAAAACAGTATCACTCAAAGCCTAAGGGAAGAGGCAGAATAACTGTATAATATTGTAATAAATTCCTTCAAAGATTTTCATGCTAAGTATCTTTCATCTTCCTGTAATATTGGACAAGGAAAACAAGCATCGTTATAGAGATGTGACTCCATAAAAAACATTGTGTTGATCAATTTTTAATAGAATTAAATCATATGTCTATAAAAATAAAGTATTTCAGATCATAAAAACTACAATGAAGTATAATGATAATAAGTTGTGTCATAGATCTTAATTTTTTCTTGTCTAGAAGCAAAGTATTAAATTAGGACAAGAGCAGTGCTTCTCAATTATTTTCTGTCATGCCCCCCTAGGAAGAAGAAAACATTTTTCGCGCCCCCCTCGTCTGTAAATAGTATCTTTATTTAAAAAAACTTTAACCCGCAAAACAAAAATATATAAAATAATTTAAGCTGATTTTTTAATCAGAGATGATGCCTGGATTAATGGCTAAATGAGCACATTTTCTAGTGCATAGCTTTTCGAAGTGGGTTTTGAAACAGGACACAGCAACTCTCAGCTCCAGAGACATACAGAGACGTAAACACGGGCTTAGCTTGCTATGACAATGTTTGCGAGGTCAAATGCTCCCCCCTTTAATGAAGCCTCGCGCCCACCCGAGGGACGCGCCCCACTATTTGAGAACCACTGTACTAGAACAAGCACTTTTCTTTTACACGTCCAACTTGCTTTGATTACTGGCACCACATATCCCTTAAGCCCTACCAGGAGAGATCACTAAGAGCAGAACCAGGAGTAAGCCCTCAGTACCACTGGTGTGGTCTAACCCTTCATCAACATGAATAATAGAAGGAATTAAATTAGCCCAAACTAGATAAACTGATCCAATTTTCTATTCAATCCATTAGGAAATGAGCGCTTTATGAATTTAAGGTTATACTTCTAATTTTTATTATATTCTGGTATCTTTTCTTCGGAAGTCACATACTATACTCTTTATATTAGGATATTGCCTTATAATTTTGATACACTTACAGGACAAAGTACTTGAAGTGGCTAGGTACTCAATTACCCTCACTCAACTACTGATGCCTTGACCACAATATCAAATGTAAAAACTTGCCAAAAAAAATGTCTTATTGCAGTTTCTGCTTTTCTAGACAGAGAAAGGCAAATTATGAGCCCACCATCTCTAATTCACTTCAACTGAGGAAAGATGAATAAAGAGGACATCTTTCAGAATTAAAGAGTAATTTTTTTCTGCTTACCGAAAGGTAAACACATATCTAAATCTTCTAAAAAGTTCTTTAGAAAATAAACAACAAAATATTCATTTTTCTTTATTTTTGCACAAAAGAATTTTTTTTTTTTGGTTTTTGGGCCACACCCAGTGACGCTCAGGGGTTACTCCTGGCTATGCGCTCAGAAGTCGCTCCTGGCTTGGGGGACCATATGGGATGCCGGGGATCGAACCGCGGTCCGTCCTAGGCTAGCGCAGGCAAGGCAGGCATCTTACCTCTAGCGCCACCGCCCGGCCCCAAAAGAATATTTTTAATAACTGGCTATAAAAACATAAAACTCACCCATGATCTAATTAATATAATACTACATTAATCACTATCATGATTTAAATATATGAGCTTCTTACATTAAAACCAATGCCTGGGGTCGAAGTTATAGCACAGCGGATAGGGCAGTTGCCTTGAATGCTGCATACCTGTGTTTGATCCCTGGCATCCCATATGACCTGACCCTGCTAGGAGTAATTTCTGAGCACAAGCCAGAAATAGCCCCTAAGATCTAATGGATGTGGCCCAAAAACAAACAAACAAAAACCCAATTATTATATATTTGATTATTTCTGCCAGCATGTATAAGGTTTTATTCTTATGCTAAATATGATCTTTTAATCATCCTTTCAATAGATGTGACCTACACTGTTTTATCTTATTGACAGAAGAAAAACTTCAGAAATGATTCCCTGATTAGGAAAGCTGAATTCTTTTAAGCTTGGAACTTGAAAAATCAAGAATTGTAGCGATAATAGTTTGAGGTCATAATAGTAAGCTAGTATAATAAAATCCTCTCTAAATTCCTTAGGCATTGTTTAAATTTATGGAAATGGTTACTAAGACTATGAAGACGAGAGCAAATCTTAAAACCACATTTAAAGTCTTGAAATATTTGTCTTTTTAGTGATAAATGAGTTTTAGTCAGTCTGACTGTAGAAATAGAACCAAAGGTCTATTATTCTGTGTAGTATCAATAATTAAGAAAGCAAATCTTATACTGAGTATTCTCTTTTTCATCAATAGCTTGAGAAAAAATAAAAATGATAGCAAAAATCTTTATTCTAATAGTTAATTATTGTACTTTTTGGTACAAAATAGTCTCCATGTATAAGTTTTTTTAGATAAACATATTTCCAAGTAATAAATGTAGCAAAGCCTTATCTAAAGAAATTTGTCTTGTAGTAACCTCATGTTAATTATGTTGATGAGTCACTAATTAATCTAACTAATGAGTATAATAATTTTTATTTCTTCACATTATAGACAATAACAAAAGGTCTATATATTCTAAACAGTGAAAAACTTTAATTTTAGTGTGAATTTCTAACATATATTTATATAAATTTTCCTTATTTGTCTACATTTCAATATCAAAATTCAATATCAAAATTTGACTGTGTAAGTTTTCCTTTTGTATCCAATCACTTGTCTAAGCGAATAATATTCTGTAATTTGAGTAAAAATAATACTTAAAATTTGGGTCAGAGAAACAGTCCAAAATAATGTTCTTGCATTGCACATTCTCAATTTAGGTTCAAGCCCAAGAACCCCTTATAGTTTCACTCTTCAGGAGTGATTCCTGAGTGCTGAGTACATGATAAAGTCCTGTGTGTTACAGATGTGACCCCACAAAAAAAAATCAATATTTGAAATTCTGCCCTATACAATATAGTGAGTTTGGATTGGAGCCTATAATAATACGGAACACTTTCAATTCCTGTAGCCTTCTGTGCAGATTTTCTTATCATGCACATTATCTCAATTAAAAAAGTTACATTATGTTAACTACTTGTAGTCAGCCTGTAAAAGGCAATGAAGAATTTTGAGGTCTTTAGAGCCAATTTAGGGTTTTTCCCTTATGTCAGGGGTGGCGAACAAGTTCGACACAAAGAGCCAGAATTTTAAACTCTGAGTCAGAGAGCCACACCATGCAGTGACCTGCCAAAACAGACAAACACTCACACAAAAGCATATAATTTTAATATAATTTTAATATAATATATGAAACATATATTGCATTTTGCCATTTTGAGTGAGGGTAAAGATCCTGCCGTGATGGTGAGGGTGTGCTGCGTCCTCCACACTAAGAACTCACAGCAAGATGTAACCCAACATGCGACACACGGGTTCCCCCACTGGGCTGGCCCGTGCAGTTGTTTCCAAGGGATGGGAGACAGGAGGACGCAGCCTGGGGGCGGGACTACGCGCTTGATCTCTACTCCAGTTCCTCCTCAGAAGCAGCAGAACAAAATTCAAACTTGACAAAGAGCCACAGTATACAAAATGATAATCAGAGGCAAAGAGCTGCATTCATTTTGGCCGGGAGCCGCATGTGGTTCCAGAGCAGCGTGTTTGCCACCCCTGTCTTATGTCATCAACTAGACAAAGTCCCAAAATGATACTCTGATCACAAATAATATTTCTGACATTCAATTTGAGAACTTTCACCATCTTTCATGAATTGTTATTTTAATTAAGTAAATTGTGTATTTTACACCTTCTATAAATATTTTGGGTGAACAAATCAGTTAAATATATTAAATAACAAAAAATTAGAGTTTATAAGATATTGAAATTAAGCATATAAATTGAATATATAAATAGTTCCATTTTTACAAATCACATCACTCATCAAATTTAATGTAAAATTTAGAGATATGTCCTATATTAATCAATTCCCAACAAAATTATAAACATATTTATTTGGAATTGTTATTTACAGCTTACCAGTATGTAACTAATTAATAGAATTTTCAAGACACTCAGCAAGTGACTCCATCAATGATAAGCTAAAGTTCTAAAAATAAATAAATCTTTAAAATTACAGTGCATATTTTAAATTACTTTCCATGTATTTTGAATAAAGTAAAAAAGTATGCCTCACTGCCGGTATGAAGCAAAATCTGGTCTGAAGGAATATAAAAGTCTAAACAAAATTAGAGGTTAAAACATTTGGTAAAATATTATAATATATTAATGATGTTAATCCTGCCAATCCATGAGCACACTATTTGTTTCCATTTCCGTGTGTCCTCCTTATTCTTGTAACAGGGCTTTATAGTTTCCTTTGTATAGGTCCTTCATGTATTTGGTCAAGTTATTTGAGTTTGTGTGGCACTATTGTGAATGGGATTACCTTCCTGACTTCCATCTCTTCCCTATCATTATTGGTGTATAAAAAAAGCCATTGATTTCTGTAGGTTGATTTTGTAGCCTGCCACCTTGCTATATGAATCTATTGTTTCTAGAAGCTTTTTGGTAGAGTCTTTAGGGTTTTCTAAGTAGAGTATCATGTCATCTGCAAACAATGAGAGCTTGACTTCTTCCTTTCCTATCTGGATTCCCTTGATATCTTTTTCTTGTCTAATCGCTATAGCAAGAACTTCCAGTACTATGTTGAAGAGGAGTGGTGAGAGCAGACAGCCTTGTCTTGTACCAGAATTTAGAGGAAAGGCTTTTAGTTTTTCTCCATTGAGGATAATATTTGCCATTGGCTTGTGGTAGATGGCTTCAACTAGATTGAGAAAGGTTCCTTCCATTCCCATCTGGCTGAGAGTTTTGATCAAGAATGTGTGTTGGATTTTATCAAATGCTTTCTCTGCATCTATTGATATGACCATGTGATTTTTATTTTTCTTGTTGTTGATGTTGTGTATGATGTTGATAGATTTACAGATGTTAAACCATCCTTGCATTCCTGTTGGATTCCTGTTGGAATTTTAGAATATCAGAGAATTGAAATGTTAGAATAGTACTATGTTGGAATCTTGAAATACTAAGATGATGGAATATTGGAATCTTAGAATATTGGAATTTTGCATTGTAATATTGGATTATGAGTGTGGTGAAATGATAGTAGTGGTAAATGCATTGGAAAGGATAAGTTTGGGACCTTGAGTAATTGGATTTTAATCATAAAAAGTTTGTATCTACTTCACGGTGATTGAATTAAAAATGGTTAAGGAGCTAGAGCTTTGGTGCAGCAGTAGGGTGTTTGCCTTGCAAGCGGCTAACCTACGACAGACCATGGCTCAATCCCCTGGCGTCCCATATGGTCCCCCAAGCCAGGAGCAATTTCTGAGTGCATAGCCAGGTGTAACCCCTGAGTGTCACAGGGTGTAGCTCAAAAACCAAAAAAAAAATAAATAAAAAAGTTAAAATGATTGATTTTAGGGCCAGAGTGATAGCACAGCCGTAGGGCTTTTGCCTTGTACTTGGTTGACCCAAAATGGACCTGGATTTGATCCCTTGCGTTCTATATGGTTCCCCAAGCCAGGAGTGATTTCTGAGCACATAGCCAGGAATACCCCTGAGCATCACTAGGTGTGACCAGAATAAAACAAAACAAAGCAAAATAAATAAAAATGTTGATTTTATTTTTTGTTTTGTTTTTGTTTTGGGGTCACACCCGATGACACTCAGGGGTTACTCCTGGCTGTGTGCTCAGAAATTGCTCCTGGCACAGGGGGCCATTGGGATGCGGGGGGATTGAACCGCAGTACGTACTATGCTAGTGCTTGCAAGGCAGACGCCTTACCATTAGAGCCACCGCTCCGGCCCCAAAATGGTTGATTTTAAAATATATACCCGGAAACCAGGCGGGGAAAATCCGCGAAAGTACACCGGCCCAGTGGGGCTCAGCTGTGAAAGACTGTGAGTGTGACCTGTCTATCTCTGTCTACTGTCCTCTTGCGTGAAACTCTTGTGAGTGGGGCAAAAAGAGCCTCCAGAAACCTCGCTCGCCCAGACGCCATTTTCAGGGAGGGACTTCAGAGTATAAAAACCGGCTAACCTTTGCAAAAGCTGGCTCCCTGTGTGTGGCACCAGGCGGGGAAAATCCGCAAAAGTACAGCGGCCCAGTGGGGCTCAGCTGTGAAAGACTGTGAGTGTGACCTGTCTATGTCTGTCTACTGTCCTCTTGCGTGAAACTCTTGCGAGTGGGGCAAAAAGAGGCTCAGAGGAGCATGGCCGCTCCGCTTCGCTACGCGGCCTTGCACTCTTTCTAAGGAAAGAACTCCATTGCAACAAGAAGGAAAAATCACACTAAGAACGGTGCTATATCACAGAAGCAAACATTTCTCTCTGGACTGTCTTCTCTGTTGCATGCTCGGGCCTAAGATTTGACCCAGTGTGAGGCTTCATCCACGGAGGACTCCCCTCCCTTAGAGGCAAGTCAGCCCATCCAGAAAGGGAGGAGCCAGAGGAGAGTGCTGCCTACATCATATAGACAATGAATACCACTACAACACGTAGAAAAACCCACAATACAAGTGTGACAATGGGGAAACAACGCAGGCCAGCATCAGACATAGAGAATGAAGATGACAATTCTGAGGACCAGATAATGACTGAACAACTAATCAACCTCTCAGATAAGGACTTTAGACTAGCAATATGGAAGGTGCTCAACAGACTCCAAGAAACCATGGATCGAGTTGAACAGAACACTAATAAGAACCAAGAAAATATGAAGGCAGAAATGACAAAACTCCAAACTGAAATAACATGTCAACTAACAGGACTGAAAAAGTCAGTAAACGAAGTGAATGACAAAATGGATAAGCTCTGGGACAGGGTATCAGAAGCTGAGAATAGACTTGGTGCTGTGGAAGATGAGATACATAACAATTCCATACAGCAGGAGAGATTGGACAAAAAACTTAAAGCAAATGAGCAGACAATGGAAAAATTAGTCAAAGAATGGGAACAGACGAAAATAGAAGTCTATGATAAGATCAACAGAAACAACTGAAGAATCATTGGAGTCCCAGAGACCCAGGAAGAAAATTTCCAGGAAGAATCAATGGTCAAGAACATCATTAAAGAGAAACTTCCAGAGCTAAAGAATATATGTGATCAAATCCTGCATGCCCGAAGAGAACCAACCAAAAGAGACCCCAGAAAAACCACCCCAAGACACATCCTAGTCACAATGACAAATCCCACAGATAGAGACAGAATTCTGAAAACAGCAAGATCAAAAGGGGAAATCATGTTCAAGCAAGCTTCCCTGAGATTTATAGCAGACCTGTCACCAGAAACGCTCAATGCCAGAAAGCAGTGGTGGGATATTGTGACAAGACTGAATGAAATGAATGCTTCACCCAGAATACTATACCCAGCAAAACTCACTTTCCGGTTTGATGGAAGAATACATGGTTTCACAGACAAAAAACAGCTCAGAAACTTCACAGACACA
The DNA here is from genome assembly GCF_024139225.1 of Suncus etruscus. Classification (NCBI taxonomy): domain Eukaryota; kingdom Metazoa; phylum Chordata; class Mammalia; order Eulipotyphla; family Soricidae; genus Suncus; species Suncus etruscus. Next base: position 30,126,712 of record NC_064848.1, read on the forward strand.
AAACCAGTCTTAAGAGAAAAACTGAAAGACCTAATCTAAGACAAGACTACCCAAAAGACACACCAAATTTTGAAATAAAGATGGCGTTAAATCCCAGGACAATTCTTTCTCTCAACGTCAATGGACTAAATGCACCAGTTAAGAGACACAGAGTGGCTAAATGGATCAAAAAACTCAATCCAACCTTCTGCTGCCTACAAGAAACGCACCTGAATAGTCAGAACAAACATAGACTCAAAATAAAAGGCTGGAGAAAAGTTATCCAAGCAAACAACACCCATAAAAAAGCTGGAGTGGCCATACTAATATCAGATAATGCAAACTTTATACTCAGGAAGGTTGTAAGGGACAAAGACGGACATTTTATATTAATCAAGGGGTACATAGAGCACGAAGAATTCACTCTCCTAAACATATATGCACCGAATGAGGGGCCAGCAAAATATTTAATACAACTGTTGACAAATCTGAAAAATAATATCAACAACAACACAATAATTGTGGGGGACCTTAACACGGCTTTGTCAACACTGGACAGGTCAACAAGACTGAAAACCAACAAGAATATACTAGACCTGAGGAGAGAAATGGAAGAAAGAGGCCTAGTGGATATATATAGGACACTCCATCCCCAGAAACCTGGATACACATTCTTCTCCAATGTACATGGGACATTCTCCAGGATAGACTACATGCTGGCACATAAAACATACCTCCATAAGATCAAGAGGATAGAAATTTTGCAGACTACCTTCGCTGACCACAAGGCTCTGAAATTATTTGTGAACTCCAAAGGGACTCAGAAGAAACACTTTAACACCTGGAAGTTAAGCAGCCTCATGCTCAATAACCAGTGGGTCCGAGATGAAATCAAGGAGGAAATAAAAAGGTTCCTGGAAACAAATGACAATAAAGACACAAACTCTCAGAACTTATGGGACACAGCAAAAGCAGTACTGAGAGGAAAATTTATAGCTTTGCAAGCACACATCAGGAAGGAAGAAGGAGCTTACCTGAGTAGCTTAATGACAGAGCTAATAGAACTAGAAAATGCTCAACAAAAGGACCCAAGAATAGGAAGACAGAAGGAAATAACAAAGCTGAGAGCAGAAATCAACGAAGTGGAAACTCAAAAAACAATCCGAAAGATCAACGAAAGCAGAAGTTGGTTCTTTGAAAAAATAAACAAGATTGATAGACCACTGGCAAACCTAACAAAGAAAGAGAGAGAGAAACTTGATAACTCGTATTAGGAATGAAAAAGGAGAGATCACTACTGATATGACAGAGATTCAAAGGGTAATCAGAAACTACTTTGAAAAACTCTACGCCACTAAAAATGAGAACCTGGAAGAAATGGATAAATTCTTGGACTCTTATAATCTTCCACGGTTGAAGGAAGAGGATGTAGCATATCTAAACACCCCCATCACCATTGATGAAATTAAAACAGTAATCAAATGTCTGCCGAAAAACAAAAGCCCAGGTCCAGATGGATTCACTAATGAATTCTATCAAACTTTCCAAGAGGAACTACTGCCAATCTTGGCAAGACTCTTTCATAAAATTGAACAAACAGAAACACTTCCAAATAGCTTTTATGAAGCCAACATCACCTTGATACCTAAACCAGACAGAGACGCTACCAAAAAAGAAAATTACAGACCAATATCACTGATGAATGCAGATGCAAAGATCCTCAACAAAATCCTGGCAAATAGGATTCAATGCCTCGTTAAGAAGATCATCCACTACGATCAAGTAGGTTTCATCCCAGGAATGCAAGGCTGGTTTAACATCCGTAAATCTATCAACATAATACACAACATCAATAACAAGAAAAATAAAAACCACATGATCATATCAATAGATGCAGAGAAAGCATTTGATAAGGTCCAACACCCATTCTTGATCAAAACTCTCAGCAAGATGGGAATGGAGGGAACCTTTCTCAATATAGTGAAGGCCATCTACCACAAGCCAGTGGCAAATATTATCCTCAATGGAGAAAAACTGAAAGCCTTCCCTCTAAATTCTGGCACAAGACAAGGCTGTCCTCTCTCACCACTCCTATTCAACATAGCACTGGAAGTACTTGCTATAGCGATTAGGCAAGAAAAGGATATCAAGGGAATCCAGATAGGAAAGGAAGAAGTCAAGCTCTCACTGTTTGCAGATGACATGATACTCTACTTAGAAAACCCTAAAGACTCTATCAAAAAGCTTCTAGAAACAATAGACTCATATAGCAAGGTGGCAGGCTACAAAATTAACACACAAAAATCAATGGCCTTTCTATATACCAATAGTAGTAAGGATGAAATGGACATTAAGAAAACAACCCCATTCACAATAGTACCACACAAACTCAAATATCTTGGAATCAACTTGACTAAATATGTGAAGGACCTATACAAAGAAAACTATAAAACTCTGCTCCAAGAAATAAGAGAGGACACACGGAAATGGAAACGCATACCCTGCTCATGGATTGGCAGGATTAACATCATCAAAATGTCAATACTCCCCAAGGCATTATACAGATTTAATGCCATCCCTCTAAAGATACCCATGACATTCTTCAAAGAAGTGGATCAGACACTTTTGAAATTCATTTGGAACAATAAACACCCTCGAATAGCTAAAGCAATCATTGGGAAAAAGAATATGGGAGGAATTACTTTCCCCAACTTTAAACTGTACTACAAAGCAACAGTTATCAAAACAGCATGGTATTGGAATAAGGATAGGTCCTCAGATCAGTGGAATAGTCTTGAATACTCAGAAAATGTTCCCCAGAGATACAACCACCTAATTTTTGATAAAGGAGCAGGAAATCCTAAATGGAGCAGGGAAAGCCTCTTCAACAAGTGGTGTTGGCACAATTGGATAGCCACTTGCAAAAAATTAAACTTAGACCCCCAGCTAACATCATGTACAAAGGTAAAATCCAAATGGATTAAAGACCTCGATATCAGCCCCAAAACCATAAGATATATAGAACAGCACATAGGCAAAACACTCCAGGACATTATAGGCATCTTCAAGGAGGAAACTGCACTCTCCAAGCAAGTGAAAGCAGAGATTAACAGATGGGAATATATTAAGCTGAGAAGCTTCTACACCTCAAAGGAAATAGTGCCCAGGATACAAGAGCCACCCACTGAGTGGGAGAAACTATTCACCCAATACCCATCAGATAAGGGGCTAATCTCCAAAATATACAAGGCACTGACAAAACTTTACAAGAAAAAAACATCTAACCCCATCAAAAAATGGGGAGAAGAAATGAACAGACACTTTGACAAAGAAGAAATACGCATGGCCAAAAGACACATGAAAAAATGTTCCACATCACTAATCATCAGGGAGATGCAAATCAAAACAACGATGAGATACCACCTCACACCCCAGAGAATGGCACACATCACAAAGAATGAGAATAAACAGTGTTGGCGGGGATGTGGAGAGAAAGGAACTCTTATCCACTGCTGGTGGGAATGCTGTCTAGTTCAACCTTTATGGAAAGCGATATGGAGATTCCTCCAAAAACTGGAAATCGAGCTCCCATACGATCCAGCTATACCACTCCTAGGAATATACCCTAGGAACACAAAAATACAATACAAAAACCCCTTCCTTACACCTATATTCATTGCAGCTCTATTTACCATAGCAAGACTCTGGAAACAACCAAGATGCCCTTCAACAGACGAATGGCTAAAGAAACTGTGGTACATATACACAATGGAATATTATGCAGCTGTCAGGAGAGATGAAGTCATGAAATTTTCCTATACATGGATGTACATGGAATCTATTATGCTGAGTGAAATAAGTCAGAGAGAGAGAGAAAAACGCAGAATGGTCTCACTCATCTATGGGTTTTAAGAAAAATGAAAGACACCCTTGTAATAATAATTTTCAGACACAAAAGAGAAAAGAGCTGGAAGTTCCAGTTCACCTCAGGAAGCTCACCACAAAGAGTGATGAGTTTAGTTAGGGAAATAACTACATTTTGAACTGTCCTAATAATGAGAATGTATGAGGAAAATGGAGAGCCTGTCTAGAGTACAGGCGGGGGTCGGGTGGGGCGAAGCGAGACTTGGGACATTGGTGATGGGAATGTTGCACTGGTGATGGGTGGTGTTCTTTACATGACTGAAACCCAAACACAATCATGTATGTAATTAAGGTGTTTAAATAAATTAAAAAAAATGTAAAAAAAATACATAAATAAATACAGTTCATAAATGCTCAAAAAAAAAACATCACTTAAGATTTAAAAAAAAATAAAAAAATAAAAAATAAAAAAAAATTTAAAAAAAAGGATTATTTATTTTTTTTTGTCTCCCCCCCACCCCCAGCATAGGAACAGTAAATGTTGGGGTCATCCGAAACGAGAATCCCCTTGACCAAAGAGATACAGGGTTTCCCTACCCTTGGAATATATTGTCATGGGATTATCTATAGACTCCTTTCACGTTCATTTACTCTCCCCTTGGTGTTTTTTTTTTTTTTTTTTTTTTGCCATATGGAAGACTTCTGTTTCGATCTGGATGATAAAGACAGACCTCTAAATCTAGGGGTCTCAGTCTGTGCACAGGTCAAGGAGTGGAACTTATGATGATGACTTTCTTTGTGATTTTAAAAGTTCTGTTTCCTCAATGTCATTTTAATCTGTCTTCTGTGGTTAGTGGTCTTGGCCCTTGCACTGAAGCTTGGATGGAGTCTGGGATATCGTCTTTCGTTATGATTCCAGAAGACCCATTCAGTTGCAATTGCCTCATTCAGGACTATGGCATTGGAGGTCATGTTTGTTATGCAGGACATAGACCAGACCCTATACTAGGGCTTCCTTTTTGGTCCCAGAATACATACTGCCCGGTCATGGTTCTATAAGCCAGTCATCTGTAGATCACGTTCTCGGCTTTTGCACAGCCCATAGTGTGGTATGTCTTCCAATTTTGTTTTATCATTAGTTGATAAAGTAGGATAACTTGTTATTATGTCCATTTGTTCCCAATTTCCTCATTGTCAGGATATCATATTAGAACTGGCTCATGTTGGAGATCAAGTAGTACTCAGGATGTCCCAGATGGGCTTTGGTTCCTGTTGCTGTTGTGAAGAACTGTGTCAATTCTATGTCTGGGGTGCAGGATTGAAGTCTGGATGGTTTGTGTATAATCTTCTGGTGTCTAAGATGGATCCACATGACATATTTTTAAGGTGGGAGATTCCCCTGTATTGTAAATAAGAAATAAGTATGAGTTCTTATCTTTAGAAGATAAGAGTTTGTTTATATATGTGGGATTTTCCCTTTTTTAGTGTGCCTTTGCAGGAAGAAATGGTGCTTCATTATATTGCCAGTGCATTTGGGGGTGAAAAGAACAGAGAAGTCAAATACCCAAAAAACATAAAAATAGAAATATATATATATATATATATATATATATTTGCTCACATATGTATAGTGAAAAATTATTGTAAGTAAAATGAAATAAAAAATAAAGAGCTAGTGTTATAGGTCTTATACTTATAATGGAAGTATATGTTTCCCCATTGCCTTTTGATATTTTCTTGTGGGGTGTGGGTTCCCAGGCACCTTTTCATCGCATACCCTACCCTTCCTGAGATTGGTAAAAGATTGAGGGGGGGGGGTCTTGTGTAAAGTTCTTGCATTGGGAGTCCTTTTAGGGCTAAGTCTGGTATCCAGCAACAGTCCACATTAGGATAAGTTGGTAGGGAGAGTCACACAGCATGAGTCAGTAGGGGTGTTGGTTGTCTTTTCCTGCCAGGGACGAGGTGTGGGTTTGAGTGGATGTCCCTTCGCTCGGGTGCTGGGTACTGGTTTGTTGGGGTAGTAGGTCAGTCTTGATGCCTAATAGATTAAGAACTGAGGATGAAGAGTTTTAATAAATTGGAAAATGTGGATGGGATTGAGGGGTGAAGGGGTAGACGTCTACCTGGAAGGGGTATAGGGGAGAGTATTTGGAAGGGGCAGAAAGGAAGAAAGGGGAAAATAAGATTAAATAGGGAATAAAAAAAGGAAGAGGGAGTAGTGAAAAGAGAGGTGAAAAGAGCGGGGGCATGTCATTTTGCTTGAATATGTACGATGAGTGGGCACCTTAGTATAAGTCTGCAGGTCACCGTTGCTGCTTCGGTGGTCTGACTGGTCACATGCTTCAGGTCCTAAAAGAAGGTATGCCTAGAGATAAAGGGTGTGTTTAAAAATTTTGTCCGGACAATTTTGTAACGCAACCTGGGTATGGTATCTCGTGTGGCTTAGCTCTGAGATGCCATCTTAGGTTGTCCATCCTTTCTATCTAAGAACACTTGTGGACAGAAAAGCTGAGAGGTTATTTTGAATATATTAATCTTAAGGCATTAACACCTATTATTTTGAAATACTTCGATTGTAGTAAGTGATTTCCCATAGTATTCTTTACCTGTAACCTTGTATAAGATCCCTAAGAGATTATTATGAACCTTTGCAGTATCAGGCTGATTACATACCTGTTCACTCTATGCTGCTGTTTCTGCAGTGCTGGATTCGGTTTGCTAAAATTTCGTTGAGAATTTTTGCATCTATATTCATTAGGGAGATTGGTCTGTAGTTTTCTTTCTTGGTGCTGTCCTTGCCGTCTTTGGGAATGAGTGTGATATTAGCCTCATAAAAGAAGTTGGGGAGGGTTCCTGTCTTTTCTATGGTTTGGAAGAGCCTGTGGATCAATGGTAGTATGTCTTCTCGGAATGTTTGTTAGAATTCACTTGTAAAACCATCTGGACCCAGACTTTTGTCCTTAGGGAGTTTCTTAATTACATCTTCGATTTCCTCTGAAATGATTGGCCTGTTTAGATGTTCTAGATCTTCAAATTCCAGTCTTGGTATCTGGTATTTTTCCAAGAATCTGTCTATTTCTGCTGGGTTCTCTAGTCTAACTGAATATAGTTGTTCATAATATGACCTCATGATATGTTGTATTTCTTGGGATTCTGTTGTAATCTCTCCCCTTTCATTTGTGATCCTATTAATTTGGGTGATTTCCCTTTTTAATTTTTGGTGAGTCTTGCCAGTGGTTTGTCTATCTTGTTTATTTTTTCAAAAAACCAACTCCTGGACTCATTGATATTTTGTATTGTTTTCTTGGTTTCTATGTTGTTTATTTTTGCTCTCGTTTTTATTATTTCTTGAGTTCTCGTTGTGGTTGGATTTCTTTGCTGCAGTTGTTCCAGTTCCTTAAGGTGATCCTTTAAATTGTTGAGTTTGTTATTTTCCTCTTTTCTGACATAAGCCTGTATTGCTATGAGTTTGCCCCTAATTACTGTGTCCCACAAGTTTTGACAAGTTGTCTCTTCATTATCGTTTGTCTCAAGGAATCTTTTTATTTCTTCCTTGAGTTGCTCTTTGATCCAACTGTTGTTGAGTAGCATGTTGTTTAATCTCCAGGTGTTTGGTTTTCTCCATTGTTTCTTCTTCCAATCAATTTTGACCTCTGTTGCATAGAGATCTGATAGGGTGCTTCTGATGATCCTTACACTTGTGGTTTTATATAAGTTAGACTTATATCATAAGGCATGGTTTATTCTGGAGAAGGTTCCATGTGGGCTTGAGAAGAATGTGTATTCTGCTTTTTGGGGGTGGAGGGCCCTATACAAGTCTACTAGTCTAGATCTTCTAATTTTTTATTTAGGGCTCTTATTAATTTGTTGTTTTTCTGCCTGTTGGATCTATCCAGTGGTGATAGTAGAGTATTGAGATCCCCTACTACTATCATATTTACCTTCATGTGTTTCTCTAGGTTTGTGAGTAATTGCCTCACATATTTTGCTGAGTCTACATTAGGTGCATAAATATTGGCCAGGGTTAGTACTTCTTGATCTATTGTTCCCCTGATCAGTATGTAGTGACCTTCCTTGTCTCTGATCACTTTCTTGAGGTTGAATGCAATTTGTTCTGATATTAGGATGGCCGTCCCTGCTCTTTTTTGTTTTCCATTGGCCTGAATAATTGAATTCCATCCTTTTATTCTAAGTCTGTGCCTGTCCTGCATTAGTAGATGTGTTTCTTGTAAGCAGCAGAAGTCTGGTTTATGTTTTTTAATCCAATTCTCTAGTATATGTCTTTTAATGGGAGAGTTTAAACCTTAACATTTAGGAAGATTATTGACAGAGAGGGCTGTTGTATAGGGTTGTTGTTGCTGTTACAATCGGGGATTTGGATTGTGTAATTTGTCTCTGAGTAGGTCATTAAGATTGGTTTTGTTTGCGCAAATATTGCTAGATCGTTTTTATTTGAGAATATTTTTAGTCTTCCTTCCCATATGAATGAGAGCTTTGCTGGGTATTGGACCCTAGGTTGGAAATTTCTTTCATTCAGTCGTTTAAATATGTCATTCCACTGTCTTCTTGCTTGAATTGTTTCAAATGGGAAATCTGGTTTGATTCTTATGTCCCTTCCTTTGTATTTGAGGTTTTTTTCTCCCTTATGGCTTTTAAAAGTTCATCTTTCTCTTCTTCTTCTTCTTCTTTTTTTTTTTTTTTTTGACATTTGGATTACTGTATGTCTTGGTGTTGGCTTATTAAGGACTATTTTATTAGGGACTCTTTTTACTTCCTGGAGTTGCATCGAGGTCTCTTTCCAGAGGGTTGAAAAATTTTCTGCTATTAGTTCCCTGACTACTTGTTCTTCCCCTTTCCCTGTTTCCTCCCCTTCTGGTATACCTACAATTCTTAGATTATTTCTTTTGTCTTTGTTTATTAAATACTGGACTTTCTCTTCCAGTGCTTTGCCTTTTATTTCCTTGTTGGTTTCCTGGATGGCTTTTGATTGCAGGTTTTCTTTGAGTTTTTCTGTATGCTTTTCCAGCTGTGAAATTCTACTCATATAGCTTTTTACATTATTTATTGTTTCCTTAAATTTTATTTGTATGGAATTTCTCATATTCTGTAGCAGTTCTTCTCTTAGTGGGTTGATTTTTTCATCCATGGTTTTCTTATACTCACTGGCTAGTGCTCTTTCCATTCACTTACCATGATTTGCATTTCTTTTTTCATGGCTGTTTTCAGATCTTCATCTCTTGGATCTGTTCGTTTTGGTGGACTTGGAAACTTGTTTGTGTTTCCTTCCATATCTCCAGATGTTAGGGTCTTCCTTGGTTTACCCATATTTCTTTGCAATTCTTGGTGTTGCCTGGTTTGCAGGGCCTTTCGATTAGAGCATGCTTTTGCCACCTGCGTTATTTGATTTAGGTATTTCTGGTTTGTTTGGTATTTTGTTTCCAATTTTATGGGTTCTTAATTATTTAAGAAATTTGGGTGTTAGGTTTGAGCTTACTAGACCTATATGTTGTGTTATGCTATATTCACATGAATACAATAGCATTCGCGCGGTTCGCATGGTCGGCATAGTTGGGCGGGGCTTTCCTACCTGGGGCAGACAGGGAAAACCTGGCGGGGAGGAGCTAGGGCCGTTCCGGCGGTCAGCGTGGTTGGGCAGGGCTTCACTACCTGAGGCATACAGGAAAAACCCAGTGAGGAGGAACTAGGGCCATCATTGGGCGGAGCTTTCATACCTGGGGAAGACAGGAAAACCTGGCGGAGAGGAGCTAGGGCCATTCGCGTGGTCGGCATGGTTGGGCCCATTTTTTCAATTTCATGGAAGAGCTTGGCTAGGATTGGTAGTAGATCCTCTTGAAAAATTTGAAAAAATTCATTAGGAAATCCATCAGGGCCTGGGCTTTTCTTTTTGGGCAGATGTTTGAATACAGTTTCAATTTCCTCAGTAGTGATGAGGGTGTTTAGATATGCTACATCCTTAAAATGGCAATACTCACCAAAGCATTATACAGATTTGATGTGATCCCCTTAAAAATACCCATGGCATTCTTCAAAGAAGTGGATCAAACACTTTTAAAGTTCACCTGGAACAATAAACACCCTCGAATAGCTAAAGCACTCCTAGAGAAAAGGAAAATGGGAGGCATTACTTTCCCCAACTTTAAAATGTACTACAAAGCAATATTTATCAAAACAGCATGGTATTGGCATAAAGACAGACCCTCAGATCAGTGGAATAGACTTGAGTTCTCAGAGAACGTTTCCCAGGTATACAATTACCTAATTTTTGACAAAGGAGCAAGAAATCCTAAGTGGAGCAGGGAAAATCTCTTCAACAAGTGGTGCTGGCAGAACTGGTTAGCCACTTGCAAAAAAGCAATTATAGACCCCCAGTTAACATCATGTACAAAGGTAAAATCCAAATGGATTAAAGACCTTGATATCAGACTGGATACCATAAGGTATATAGAACAACACATCGGTAAAACACTCCATGACATTGAGACTAAAGGCATCTTCAAGGAGGAAACTGCACTTTCCAAACAAGTAGAAGCAGAGATCAACAGATGGGAGTACATTAAATTGAGAAGCTTCTGAACCTCAAAAGAAATAGTGCCCAGGATACAAGAGTCACCCACTGAGTGGAAGAACCTATTTACCCAACACCCTTCAGATAAGGGGCTAATATCCAAAATATACAGGGCACTGACAGAACTTTACAAGAAAAAAGAAAACATCTAATCCCATCAAAAACTGGGGTGAAGAAATGAACAAACACTTTGATAAAAAAAAAATACAAATGGCCAAAAGGCACATGTCACTAATCATCAGGGAGGTGCAAATCAAAACTATGATAAGATATCACCTCACACCTCAGAGATTGGCGCACATCACAAAGAATGAGAACAATCAGTGCTGACAGGGATGTTAAGAGAAAGGAACTCTTATCCACTGCTGGTGGTAATGTCGTCTAGTCTAACCTCTATGGAAAGCGATATGGAGATTCCTCCAAAATCTGGAAATTGAGCTCCCATTCGACCCAGCTATTCCACTCCAAGGGATATACCCTAAGAACACAAGAATACAATAAAAAACCCCTTCCTCACACCTATATTTATTGCAGCACTAGTCACAAGAGCCAGGCTCTGGAAACAACCAAGATGCCCTTCAACAGAAGAATGGCTAAAGAAACTATGGTACATATGCACAATGGAATATTATGCAGCTGTCAGGAGTGATGAAGTCATGAAATTTTCTTATACATGAATGTACATGGAATCTATCATGTTGAGTGAAATAACTCAGAGGGAGAGAGAGACACACACACACAGAATAGTCTCACTCATCTATGGGTTTTAAGAAAAATAAAAGTCATTTTTGTAACAATTTTTGTAACGCTATAGAAATTACACAGAGAACTACCATAATCATGTGAATAAATGAGGGAACTGGAAAGCCTGTCTGGAGTACAGGTGGAGGTAGGGTCGGATGGAGGGAGATTTGGGACATTGGTGATGGGAATGTTGCACTGGTGAAGGGGGGTGGGGGTTCTTTACATGACTGAAACCTAATCACAATCATTTATGTAATTAAGATATTTAAATAGGGGCCGGAGAGATAGCATGGAGGTAAAGTGTTTGCCTTTCATGCAGGAGGTCATCGGTTCGAATCCCGGCATCCCATATGGTCCCCCGTGCCTGCCAGGAGCAATTTCTGAGCATGGAGCCAGGAGTAACCCCTGAGCACTGCCGGGTGTGACCCAAAAACCACAAAAAAAAAAAAAAAGATATTTAAATAAAGAAAAAAAATGGAAAAAAAAGAAAAATGAAAAACAAAACTGTCTTGTTCTTTAACTGCCAACACACTCAGATTTAACCCTCTAGTAAAAAAAATTATAATATAAAGGACATTTTAGAACTAAAATTTTAAAGAATGAAATTAAAATTATTAGAAAGTTTTTAAAATAATTTTGTGAAGTTAGGTTCTCTACAGAAAATTTTCTTTTAACAAGTATTCATTTTATTTTCATTAAATAGAAGCATTAAATTGTATTAATTAATCTTTTTATTTTATTAATTTTACATACTGTTAATGGTAGAGTTTTATGCATACAGTGTTCCAACAGCATACTCCACCTAAATTGTATTTTCATCAGTCATTTTCTATCTTCTACATCTTCTACAGCATGATGTATTTAATAAACTTCCCATATTCTGCATGTTCTTATTCTGTGTATTTTTGTTTGCAACTTAAATTTTATATGTATTATTTCAATTTTATTTTATTTTTATTTTTATTATAATAATATATTTAGGCACCATGATTATAAACATGCTTGTGGTTGAGTTTTAGTCATAAAACATACACCTCCCCTTCACAAATGCAACTTTCCTCACACAAATGTTCTATCTCTCCCTCCCCAAAACCTCTGCCTGTCTTTGAGAATGATAGTTGTTAATGTAGTTATTTCTCTAACTTCACTCACCACTCATTGCGATAAGCTTCATATCATGGGCTGGTCCTCTGGCCCTCATCTCTATTGTCTGTAAGTATTATTACCATACTATCTTTTATTTTTCTTAAATTTCACAGGTAAGTGAGACTATTCTGTTTCTATCTCTCTCCCTCTAACTTTTTTTCACTTGACATAATAGTTTCCATGTCCATTCATGTACAGGAAAATTTCATGACTTCATTTTTTTTCTGACAATTGCAAAACATTCCATTGTGTGTATGTACCAATTTCTTTAGCTAGTCATCTATTGTCGGGCATTTCGATAGTTTCTTCTGGCTATGTAAATAGCACTGCAATAAATATAAGTGTGCAGAGGACAATTTTTATTATGTTTTTGTGTTCCTATGATATATTCTTAAAAGTAGGATTGCTGATATCATATGGGAGTTCAATTTTCTTTTTTGAGGAATTTCCATATTGTTTTCCATAAAGGCCGGACTAGACGGCATTACTACCAGCAATGAATGAGTGTTCCTTTCTCTCCATATCCCTGCCAGCACTAATTGTTCATTTTCTTTGTGATAAGTGCCAGTCTCTGTGGATGGTACCTCACTGTTCTTTTGATTTGCATCTCCCAGATAATTAGTGATGTGGAGCATTTTTTCACATGCCTTTTGGCCATTTGTATTTCTTCTTAGAGTAAGTGTTATCATTTCTTCTCCCAAATTTTGATGGGGCTAAATTTTTTTGTTAAGTTCTATCAGTACTTTGCATACCTTAGTTTATTAACCTTTTATCTGATGAGTATTGGGTGAATAGTTTCTCCCTACTCTGTGTACTCTAATGAAGAATATATGTTTAGAACTTTATGAGGAGTATTTATTCAAATATATCTTTATAACACTAACTTTCCTACTAATTTTACAACACTTAATCTATGCAGTATTACTTTTCCTAACTTTACTCATTTTTTGTTGGATCACTACTGTGTGGAACTTCATTAAAGCTACAAGTTATACCTTATCCTCAAATGCAACATATAAACTACTTCAGTAAGCATTTTGAAAATTGGCAAATCATTGCACATATTATTCAAGGATATCACTTAAATTATTCAAGAATAATTCAAAGATATCATTGTAATATTAATCTATATAGCAATATTTTTTCTATTATTGATTTAGAGTATTTTTGTAGAATTTCCTAAATCTATCCTCTTCCCAGTAGCATTATCCTCCTTATCCTACAGCTCAAATTACATTGCATTTCTCCACTAACATCTCTTCCTCTTATTCCCCCCAAATTCCCAGTTAAGTTTAAAAGAAATTTTAAGAACGTATATGTCACTGCGTATTTTGCCTATAATATAAAAGTAATTCATAGTATACTGGATGAAAGCCTCAGAAGGAAACTTATTTAGTTGAATGCATATTTTCATTATAAAATATAGCTTAAATTTAAAAAAACCACTGTTCTCCATACATAGAGGTAATTTTCTTGTTTAAGGATTATACTCGCACATAGTTTATTAAATTTCTAGTATATTTCTAAGGCAGCATCTGATAAATCTAAGTATATTTTAGGACAGCTCAAGCAAACATATTTTCAGTTCTTAAATGAGGGATTCATGTCAATATTACATAATATTTGACATTTGCACTTTTTTTTATTGGATTAGAGTTCCCAACAGAAGAAACTACTTTAATTTACCTGATATGTGTTCAAATATCCTCTAGCATATTTCAAAATGCCTAAAACATGTTTTGAATTAATAAGTAGTAGAACACATGAATTTGCGATATAGAATTTATATGCTGCGGTAAGAAATTTTATGCAGAGCTAAAGTTCCAGCATCTGGCTATTTTATATATACTTATATATAATTGATTTTTCCATACTTAATCATTTTGAATTTGTTAGGAATTACCAATAAGTTTGTGTACATAAATCCTGAATTTCACTTTGCTATTTTTTCCTTTAGTGTCTGGTAGACACAAAACTAACAGACAAACATGAAACTGGAGTGGGAATGTAGTCAAGAGCAACATGCTTTTTCTAGCACTGCAACAGACACACTTTGATACACTGGATGCTGTAGTTTAGGTATTTGTAAATTAAGAGAATTTAGAGGACATGATCTTATGTTATCATGGCATTCTATATTTCTCCAAAAAAAGAGGTGACAGACGATATATCTCCCCATCCCCTCTGTTCATCAACACTGTCATTGTGACAGTCTTCCTGTCAAATGCTGTGGTCTTGGAATCTCACTTTAAATATTGTGAACTTAAGACTCAGTTGCTACTAGTTGAAGTGACAGAAATGACACCAGGTGACTTGGAAATATTGATTAGAAAAGACAAGCTAATTGAAGAATGGTTTTCTCAAACACTTGTGCTTGAGTTTGAGCTAAACGATAATTCTTTGACTATCCTGAAACTACAATACTTTGAAGAAGTTCAAATTAGATCACACATAAAGACTGTATAGAGAAAACCTGTCAACCCTTAGCTGCTCCAGCTTTTTATTTCAGCTAAAGTCCAGCTAAAGACCTTCCTAAACCAAGTTCTTCCTAAATTTCAAAATGTAAAATACCATACAATAATTATTTTGTTCATTTTAGAGCCATAACTGGTGATGCTCAGGCTTTACTTCTGTCTCTTTGCTCAGATATCATGCCTTGGGGTATCGTATGTGGAGGTAGTGATCAAACCTGCATTAGTTGGATTCAAGGAAAGCTTTCTACCCACTGGGATACTTCTTAGTCTTCAATTCTTGTGTTTTTAAGTCATCGTATTTTGGAATGATTTATTTTCTAGCATACAATGGCATATATGAAGGAAAGATAATTTTTATTCCAGGACTTAATTCTTTTACCATAATATTTAAGGTACATAGTGACAAAGAATTAGGGCCATTCCTACCATCAGTGTTGTCCTCACCTCACGCCTTTTCCCAGCATGCATCCCATTCCTCCCCTCTTTTGCTCTTTGGATGGCTAGTGTAAGAAGTCTCCTTTGTGTACTGCTTTCTGTATTATGTATCAATTTTGTTGTCATTGACTTTGAGTTTTGGTGCTTAAGTCTGATCATTTTTTATTTCTACTCAATGTTCATATGACTAGTTGTTTCTGATATCCATTTTTTAATCCCCTCAAGTTATGAGGAAGAAGATTGTATTGAAGTTCTGTGGTTCTGTTGGAAAAAAAGAAAAAAGAGAGATGAAAGAAAGAAAGAAAGAAAGAAAGAAAGAAAGAAAGAAAGAAAGAAAGAAAGAAAGAAAGAAAGAAAGAAAGAAAGAAAGAAAGAAAGAAAGAAAGAAAGAAAGAAAGAAAGAAAGAAAGAAAGAAGAAAGAGAGAGAGAAAGAAAGAAAAAAGAAAGAAAGAAAGAAAGAAAGAGAAAGAGAAAAGAAAGAGAAAGAAAGAAGAAAGGAAGAAAGAATAGAAAAAGAAAGAATAGAAAAAGAAAGAAAGAAAGAAAGAAAGAAAGAAAGAAAGAAAGAAAAAAAGAAAGAAAGAAAGAAAGAAAGAAAGAAAGAAAGAAAGAAAGAAAGAAAGAAAGAAAGAAAGAAAGAAAGAAAGAAAGAAAGAGAAGGAAGGAAGGAAATAAGGAAGGAAGGAAATAAGGAAGGAAGGAAGAAAGAAAGAAAGAAAGAAAGAAAGAAAGAAAGAAAGAAAGAAAGAAAGAAAGAAAGAAAGAAAGAAAGAAAGAAAGAAAGAAAGAAAGAAAGAAAGAAAGAAAGAAAAAAGATAAAGAAAGAAAGAAAGAAATAGAAAGAAGAAAGAAAGACAGAAAGAAAGAAAGAGAAAGAGAAAGAAAGAAAGAAAGAAAGAAAGAAAAAAGATAAAGAAAGAAAGAAAGAAATAGAAAGAAGAAAGAAAGAAAGAAAGAAAGAAAGAAAGAAAGAAAGAAAGAAAGAAAGAAAGAAAGAAAGAAAGAAAGAAAGAAAGAAAGAAAGAAAGAAGAAAAAAGCTGGGGGAATCTGTCTAGAAGCTATATCAGTTCAGAAGAAGAAAGGGAAAAAATGTATAGAAGCACAAAAAAATAAATCAAAAAACAAAACAAAAACAGACAATGACAAAAAAACACAGCAGCAGCAGCAGCAGAAAAAAAAATCATCCCCAAAATCATAACCACAAGAAAAAAAGGTGGGGGGAAAGGTGAGGTGTGGCAAAGCTTTGTGGGGTCTTTTTGTTTGTTTTTGTTTTGTTTTGCATATGCGCAATAAGTATTGGGGAATTTAGATGGAATTTCCTTGGCCTAGTCTCAGTCCTTGAGGCATACTGTCATGGGAGCATCTACAGGCTCCATACATGCACATTCTCGAACCCCAAGGTCCTTTTATGGTGCCAGGAAACTTTCTGCTCAGTTGTGATGTCAAACTCAGTCTTCTGTAGCTAGAGATATTGGTATTTCAAGGGGTCATAGGACACCATCTAGGATAGTCTCTTGCTATGGTAATATCTGTTCTTGTAGTCAATCTTCTGTAATTAGTAATCTTGCTTTTTGCACAGATCCTAGGTTGAGTCCTAGAATAGATTCTTTCCTTATGGCACCAGAAGTTCTGCTCAGTCAGTCATGGTTGTCAAAGTCAGAATTCTGGAATTAAAGATCTTGTCTTTTTATTTTTACAAATTCCAAGTTAGGATCTTTCTTATTGGTTCCAGGAAAGCTTCTGCCCAGTTGTGGTTGTTATAGTCCATCTTCTGTAATTAGTAATCTTGGTTTTTGCACAGATCAAAGGATGATGTGTCTTCTGTTTTCATCTTACCATTAAGTGATGCGATAGGGCAACCTATCTTGGATGAAGTTTTTGCTGTTTCCTCATTGTCAGGTTGTTCTATCAACCTATTGCAAGTTGATGCCAGAGCGGTAGTAGGGATTTTCTCGGGGGAATTTCTTGGTGCTGTTGTAGGGAGCTGTGTTGGGTCTTTGATTGGGATCTGGGGTTCAGGATTGGACGGTCACTGTCCGATCATATGGAGTTGGGTCCTCATGATATGTGTTCAGGGTGGGAGGTTCTTAAAAAAATAAAAGAATCACTCATCAAAACTGATCTTCCTCTGTTTTGTTTTCTTTTTCACCTAACGAGTCTTAATAGGTATTTCTCTTTTCCCCTTATGTCTTTCTAAGTAAGTTTCATTTAAAATAAAGTATCTAGCCTTACAAATAAATAAATAAAAATAAAACCTAACTTATTTAATTTATCAGGTTTGACAAATATGTATTAAATTGTTTCATGGAAGAATATTGTAACAATAACCTTGTTCATTAGATCTTGGGGCACATAGCAATAGATTATGGTGGAAAGGGAATATAACCAAAAGGTAAAACGTCTGTGAGCACCGATGCAGCTTCAACACCAAAAAAATACAAAAAATAGAGTACAGCATCCCATGATGCTGGATGAAAAAATTCACTATAGAATTTCACTGATTTTTTTCAGCGAGGCTAAAATTTAGCCATCAACACAGAGATTTGACAAAGTATAAAGCAGGACTAAGAATAAATTCAGAGCTCAGAAAAGCATTTCCTGTATGGAGAAACAGAAACAGGGGAAAAAAAAAGAGAGATGGCCAAATTGGTACCATTGATAGAAAATATTTTGGTTTACAGTGGGGTTATATTTATTTCAAAATGTATAACATAGTCTAATTTAACTTGTAAAATTGTTAATCAGCAATTTACCTTATATATGCACAATTCTAAATTTTGTGGTTTTCTTAATCATGTAGATGAGGAACTGTGTAGTTCTATCAGCTGTGTCTAGTAAATGTATGCCTGTAATATTCTTGTTTACTTTGCAACTTTGAGTTCTCAGTGCCTCAGATCTCAGATGAATTGTAGAGTATATGTTTATGTCTGTTTTTTCAGCTCAAGGTTAAACTATTCATAGCTGAAAGACTGAAAAAATTGCCAAAATATAATGTCTACTTAGCTAGAGGTTTTTATGCTTGCTGAGATTTGAGTAAAAAAGGACAAAAGAAACCTTGTTATAGTTGTTTCCCTTTATATTCTTAATACGTAATTATACCCAAATGACCATATTATTAAATGAGTTTATTTGATCATATGAATAATTTTTATCTTTCATTTATTTGTGTGAATTTTAATATTTCTATTCTGAAATCAAAATTTTATTATACCAGGTCATAAATTTTTTTCTTAGAGGAATAAGTTTTTATAGGCAACATTATAAAAGTAATCTTGTAATGCTCTGAGCCACATCTGTTACCAAAATACAGTGTGGTATCATGGTACAAAGTACATGAATTTGCCTTGAACACATGGGTTCATTACATGCTGTGACTACCATTAGTCTAAACAACAACACATTCTATGACATCAATATATAAAAACTTGAATATATTTATATTTTATATTTATATATTTATATTACCAGAAATTATTATTGTTACTTTGATTAATATTAATTAAAATTTAATTGAATCACCATAAGATACAGTTACAAAATTGTTCATGATTAAATTTCAGTCATACAATGATCCAACACTCATCCCTTTATCAATGCACATTTCCTGCCAACAATGTCACCAGTTACCCTTCCCCTCCTCTTCACTCCATCTAGTCCTACCCCTGTCTCTCTCCCTTTTTAGGCATAGTGGGGTTTGTAATATTGTTTTTAAAAAAGGTATAATGCATATTACTTTAAATATGTTCAGCACCAAGTTCTTGTACAGTGTGTTTATTTTCAGCTATTATTGTCAATGGTGGTCCCTTCTCTGTCCTAACTGAAACTCCCTAATCTTCTGGCAAGCTTCTTCCATGGGCAGTCTTCCTGGCCTTTGTTTCTATTGTATCTGGTTTATTACCACACTCTGTTGTTGTTATTTTAATGTTTAATGTTTAATGAGTTCAATCATTCTATTTCTATAACTCCTTTTTATTCATTTCACTCAGCATGATCCCTTCCATGTTCATCAATGCATAAGCATGTCTCATGACTTTGTTTTTTCTAATCGACCTTGTAGTATTTAATGTGTAGATGTACCATAGTATTTTTATCCACTAATCTGTTCTATGATGATTTTTTTGTTACATCCAAGTTACGAACATTAAAATAAATAATCATCCATTATCGCTATGATCAGTTACTCTCTAGCATCTTTGCTACAGTCCTGCACATCCACTTTCACTCTTGCTAGTATTATCACCAGGTTCTTTCTTTGGTAAACATGCTCTTTTGCTAAAGAGTTTTTCACCTGCAATTTTATTATTATTGGGAAAAAAGGTTCATCAGAGTGATGATACTGTAGGCCTTCATATTTTCTAACAAGTTTGTGATTAAAATGCTTGTCCTTGACAACTCTATCTATTTTAAACTCACAATTAACACTTTATTATTACTAATTTATTTATATGTTTATCTGTATTATAACATCAATACATATTTATAAATTATTGTAATTATTCCATATATTTTAGCATGTCTGAATTTGACTACATTTAATATTTGGTGTTGAGCACATACATTTTTTCTGACTTATCACACATTAATAAAGCAAAGTAACTAAAAACTTCTATTAAATATAGAATCTTAATACGCTAGACACTCTGTGTCTCCACTGATTTAACTTTGCAGCAACTACCAATTGGTAGTTTTCAACTATGCATTAGTTTTTTGAGTGTTGTAGAACTACACTTAAAATAACCACTATGAGCACTTAAATGCCACATACATTTATGAAATTCATTTGTGTTTAGTGCTCAGTTTTATTGGCATAAAATAGTACCTATTTTATGAAACTCTGGTTTTTTTTTAAATTTTAAAGAAACCATTGTTATTTACAAATTTTTTTCAGACAAATTGGGTTTCAGACATACAATATTATTAGGGCAAATCCCACTACCAGTGTCGACCTGCCTCCACTAATATTCCCAGAGTGCATCCTAGCCACCATCATCCCTGTGCTCAGGACTGCCAGCATAATAGGCCCATTTTAAATTTGGTTGTTAAAGTTTGGATCTCATGATTTAATTATTGTTGACTTTTGGCTGGGATATTTATTTCCATCTTTTTTTTAACACCACCGATGAACCTGAGATCTCTTGGCCCCTATTCCCATCCTTTTATATTTGTGTTTCTTCTTTTCCACTAATTTTTTTTTCTCCTCGCTAAATTCTGGGGCCAAGAGTGTTCAATAAGCTCTCATTTAAACTATTGCATTTCTTCATGCACTTATTCTAAATACCACATATAAGTGATATCATTCTGTTGTTCTTCTTCTTTTGACTTGCTAAGAATAACATACTATCTTTCAGATTTATATATGTTGCATCAAACTGCATGATTGCATCATTTCTATTAGCTATGTAGAAATCCATTGTCTAAATGTACCATCATGTTTTCTGCTCTTATTCAACATAGAATTCCTAGCAGTAGGAATCAGGCAAGAGAAGAAATTCAAAGGATCCAAATTAAAAAGAGGAAATCAAACTATTTCTATTTTGCAGATAACATGATGTACATTGAACACCCTAAAAAGTTCACAAAAAGCTTTCTTAAAACAATTAACAATAAATACAGCAAATAGGGTTTGGCTATAAAGTCAATTCTCAAAGGACAGTTGCTTTCTTCTATACAAATAATAGTCAGAGAAGAAAGAGATCACAGTGTCTATCCATTTAAACTAATGTCCAAAACCATCAAGTACGTAGGACTCAACCTAATGAAAAGAGGTGAGAGATCTATATCATAAAAACTTCAAAACACTTAAGAAAGAAAATGTAATATTTAAGGAAATTTTTCTTTGATTAGTTACCCTATTTAATAAAGAATTACCTCCTTTTACTTTTGGGACTAAACACTACTATAACATGTCTTGAACATAGTTTCATTGTTTTTGTTTTTGTGAAGCAGGATTATGTTTTAGTAAATAAAATTTATTTAGAAATATGCGAGGAGTGATGAGAGTGAGGAGATGTATTCAAGGTCAGACAGAAGCATCAAAGATCAAATAAGTAAGCAAGCAAAGAAACAGAGATAAGCAAGCAAAATACAAAATCAAGGGAAAACTTGGACATTAAAAGCAAACTAACATAGTTTTATTACTTATATTTAAGTATTGAGAAATAGAATGTCATACGTCTGTTTATATATTTAAATATTCTATTTTTTACTTAATGCAGAGATAACTTTACATGCTCACTGGTAATATGTAAATGTCAATTGCTCTACATTCCACCATCTTCACATGTTATGAATGAGTCTTTAAATTCAGTTATTCTGAAAGGTTCATATTAATATCTCATAGTTTAGATTGCATTGTCCTAATGTATGATCATTGTGAGCATTTTTGGTGTACTCATATTAAACTTCTGTATCTTCCTTTGTTACGAGATATTAATATATTTAACTTAGCTTTGACTCATTTTTATCATTATTGAATTTTATTACATTTCCATAAATTCAGTCCTTTGTAAGATAAGTTCTAAAACTATTTTTCAATTGTACCTTGGTCATTTTTAAAATTTGATGAACATAATGATCTTAATAAACTCTAAAGATTTTACTTTAAACATCAGAGTAAAAATTATTACCTTCTTTTCTTTTTTTTTTAATTCTTTTTCTCTTTATTTGAATATCTTGATTACATAAATGATTGTGATAAGGTTTCAGTCCATGTCCTGTCCTCAGAAACTTTCTTTTGTCATTTTTGCAATGATATTCTTTTATTTCTTCAAAAATTCCATAGTGGAATGTATAAATTTATTGTCATGTTGAATTTTGGTGTGATATGAATGTGAGTAAATGATTAAGTTTTGTTAGCCAGTTTTTCCAGCTCTATATGTTAAAAACATTCTTGTTGGCTTTTGGATCTCTTAGCAAAGCTCAGGGCTTATTTCTGGCTCTCTACCCAGGAATAACACCTGATGACACTGAGAGAATTATATTACATGGTAGAGGATCAAAACCTGGATCAGTTGCATGCAAGGCAAATGTCATACCTACTATACAGTCTGGACTCTATAAACATTTTGATCATTAGAGTGGCTTTGTTGTTATTTACTTATTTTAATGAAAATATTGTGATTTACAAAGTTGTTCATAATACAGTTTTTTCAGGCATTAAATGTTCAATACCAATCCCACTACCAAATACCACTCCTCTGACACTATCCCATTTCCCATCCACCATCCAATTTGCCCCCCTAACAGGCAAACAAATTTTTTTTGTTTGTTTTTGTTTTGGGGCCACACCCGTTTGACGCTCACGGGTTACTCTGGCCTATGTGCTCAGAAATCGCCCCTGGCTTGGGGGGGACCATATGGGACCTGGGGGATCGAACCGCAGTCCGTTCCTTAGCTTAGTGCTTGTAAGGCAGACACCTTACCTCTAGTGCCACCTTCCCGGCCCCAGGCAAACAAATTTTAACAAATTTGTTAAATTTACTTCATATTTGTTTGTTTTATAACACAAAGGCAAATGAAATTATCAAAAGTTAAAATTTCATTTGTTATCATAATTATATTTCATAATCATGTTACTGAAATTATTGCCTGATGATGTATGAAACTGTTTGATGAACATTTGGCCCTCTGCATTATTGATTTTTCTCATTGAGTTTGGTGTCTTCTAACAAACATTATCATCAAATTTGTTGTGATCCTATTGAGTTAACAGTACTATGAAATTTGGGACTGTCATCTGGCCACAATATTTTTCTGTGTGATACAGGAGATATGAAATTGAATCTTTTGGTAGCTTGGAAACTTAATGAGGTTCAGTTGTGAAACCGGGCTGTTTCTATGTTGAAAAGTATTGGGTGTGCCAGCAAGCTACTGTACCTTCATGCAGAAAGTGGCATCTGCCCACCCTATTCAGAGAAAGGTTCCCAGATTGTCAACCCAGAGCCAGTATACTTGTGGAAGAGTTGGCTACATCATATTTATTTGGAAATTAGTGTGGAGCAGGGCCTTTTTTCTGCTGAAATGATGGCAGATATTAGTGGGGACCATTGGTTTTTAGGGTGTTTGTGATGAAAAAATATACTATACCCATGCCGGAAAAAAACCCATAATTGATATTTTGAATATACATTTATAAAAAAGGTAGCTAAAAAATCTGTATTTTTTTATTTGTGTTGTTAAATTGGTCATTTACCAACTCACACATCTACCAAATTGTCATCATTAATTTGGCATTAGTTAACTTAAAGTCAGGTAGTACAAATACCCCAAACTGTTTTTTAATACTGGTTTGACTTTATCAATTTATTTATATTTAAATATAAATTCTATAATAAATTAATTCATTTATACATGCAATTCTAAGATGATGGTGAATGGATTGAATTTATAGATTAATTTGCAGGTGAGTAATATCTTAACTATATTGTATATTTCCACAAGTGTAGTACATCTCACAATTTATGTACCTTTTTGTTTGTTTGGGGCCATACCCAAAAATATTTGGCATTTGCTCCTGGCTCTACACTCAGCAATTGCTGCTGATAGTGCTAGAAGAAATGAATGGGATACCAGGGACTGAACTTGAGTAGGCCATGTGCAAGACAAATGCCCTATTAGCTATAAACAATGTTATATTCTTTGGCATCTTTCAACATTTCTGTAGTATTTAATGCAGAATTTGAATGGATATTAAATGCACTCTTAAATATATTACATAATTCCAAACTTCTCTGAAAAATTCTTTTCTTAGAGTTGTTTACTCAATGCTTCTTACCAGAATAGAGATAGAAATAATATTTATACACTTAGGTTTTATATTCTGAAATATTAGTAAGTTTTTATTAGTTATAATAGTGTTTGATATCTTGTTTAATTATCAGGCATACAATTTTTGTATCTGCAATACTTTATTACATATTTCTTTCTAATATTTGTAGTTTTACCTTTTTACATTGGATAAGAGTTTATAATAAAATGTTCCTCATGGAAATAGGTGAATTGGCCATTCTTGCTTTGTTCTTGACAGCAGGTCAAAGCAAAAAAATTTTCACCAAGAAAAATTTTGTCTAGTAAAATGAACTTTTCCTCAGTTCATTAAAATCAATTGAATTGTGTTTTCTTAATTGCTCATGGAATTCATTGATGACATT
Organism: Suncus etruscus; assembly: GCF_024139225.1. NCBI lineage: Eukaryota > Metazoa > Chordata > Mammalia > Eulipotyphla > Soricidae > Suncus > Suncus etruscus. The sequence continues at coordinate 30,151,091 of NC_064848.1, forward strand.
ACTTTCTTCAATATTTGTAGAATTATTACTAAAACTATTTGAGCCCTTAGTTTTTTGTAATTATTTTTGGTATAACAATATGAATAATAGGACTAATGTATAATCATAAACTATGTATGTTACATAGAACCTATTTATCCTTCTTTTAAAGAAATTTTTGCATTTTTTGTATGTTCTAAAAGTTCTAAAATTTTGTTGGCATACTGTTGAATTCTTCAATATTATGTCAAAAGTCCTGGAGATGCTATTTTATTATTCTCCTTATTTTTTGTTATTTAGATTAAATTGTTTACATTTGCCTTTCTTTCATCATTTTTCCTTCCTGCAGTCTTCTCTTAATTTCTATAATCTACTATTATTAGTTTATTTCAGTTTCTATTAGTCTGATCAGTATTATATCAATTCTATTGAGCTTTATATTTTAGCCATTATATTTGTTAATTTACAATTTACCATTTCAGTAGTTTTCCATTTCCTACTAAAACTTAAAATATATATACTCTGGCAATAATTTTCCTTGTGTCTTAGAATATAATTAACACTGCTGTTTCGATAAGAGAAACACAAACTCAGAAATCTTCGAATGTTTCAACTCTTGCCATCAGTGATTTATACAACCATGTCTTTACACTACTGATGTAATCACTGCCTCTGACACTTTCCCTGTTACCTTAGGTTCAACTCTTGCTATAGGTCATCTTTTGAAAGATGAGTTATCTGCCATAAAATATCTCTCTTAGTTCATATTTTGATCAATATATATAAAGTTTTAGAAAAATTATTTTGATGTTGAAAAACACGTTGCCAAAATTATATGATTTTAATATATTATCACACAGAAATTCATTAAACAGAAAATGAAACTACACTTGTGATTTAGTAGTTAAAGTGAAGGAAAATGTTTATAATTAAGATTTTTGTTCTCATTATTGATCAATGTTATCTTTGATACAAGAAGCAAATAAAACTTCATTACATTACTTTCATGATAGAATAATGTAATTTCTAAAAGTATTCTAGAATACTTAGTTTTCATTATAAGCCTATGCCATCAGTTTGGGAACTTAATTTAAGCTGTTTGCGCATCTTCTCCATTCTTCATCTCATAGAATATTCTATATTCTAGAAGGTTTTAAAGATGTCAAGGAGAGAGAAAATTATCCCTGTACTAATGGGTAAATAAATGATTATTATGAAGTAATTAAGATTGTAAAGTAGATAGGATTTAGAAGCAGAGAGGAAGAGAATATTAGTAGTAATCCAGATATTTTATAAAATTAATTTTATTAGGTATTTATTAAATTGTTTTCTTTTTCTAGATACTTGAAAGTAAAAATTAACATATAAATAAATATTTTACCATACAACTTGTTTTCAATTTTAAGTAGTTTATCAACCATAGAAAAGGTTGACAACTAATACTATGTGTATAATATAAAATATAATTAAAAATAGACGTATACAGGGGGGCGGCCGCGTGGGAAAAAATTAAAAAAAAAACTTATATGGATGTCTTTTATGCAAAGTTTGCTGTTTTCATCTTGCATAAAACTGTCAGTTAATTTTACTCAATTAGACTTTATATGGTAGTATCTCAGCAGTAGACATGTTTATTAGGTATCTGACTAGATTACTTATCTATTAACCATTTAGATAGGCCAATTAATTTATCAGTATTATTCTTCTATAATTTTTCTTATTTTCTTTTTTGGTTTTTGGGCAACACCTAGAGAGCTCAGGTTTTACTCTTGGCTCTATGATCAGCAATAGCTCCTGACAGCGATTTCTGAGGGCAGAGTCAGGAGTAACCCTTGAGAGCTGCTGGGTGTGGGTCAAAAAAACAAAATAAAACAGAAACTCAAAAATAGAGTTCTATCAGCTAGCTTCTTAATGTGTGGGTTTAAGTTGAGGGGTTTACAAAACTTTTTTTGTTTTGTTTAGTTTTGGTTTTGGGTCACACCCTGCAGCGTTCAGGGATTACTCCCCACTCTACACTCAGAAATCGCTCCTGGCAGGCTCGTGGGGACTATATGGATGCTGGAGTTTTCGAACCCCCCGTCCTTCTGCATGCATGGCAAACGCACTACCTCCATGCTAATCTCCCTGCCCAAGGGTTGCAAAACTTGTGTTATAAAATAAATTTATGAAAATTAAATTTGACTTATTATCAGTACATTTCTGATTTGTATACCTAGCTCTTGTAAAAATTTCTCAGGACATAAGTGGTAAAAATGTAAGAAATAATAATAAAATATTATAAAATAAATAAAAATAAGTAAAATTCAATAAATAAAAAAAAGTAGTAACTCCTAGCAGGCACAAAGAACCATGTAAAATGCTGGGAATTGAACCCAGGTCTGTACTAGGTTCATCACTTGCAAGACTGATGCCCTACCACTGTGCTATCACTCTGGCCCCAGTTTTTCTTATTTTCTAATTTCTTTATGGTCTTTAAATTTTGCTTTCCCTTAGAATATTATCATATCTATTTTATGAAGAAAATCATTCTAAACTTTTATTTTTGGTTTTTGGGCCTTACTGGGCTGTGTTCAGTCTTTTGTCTGTGCTCAGGGATCACCCCTAGCAGTGCTTAGGGAATTAAGCATGGTGACAAATCCAGATAAATTCAAGTTACCTTGGCTTCATGCAAGCAAGTCCCTTATCTCCTGTACTATCTTCGTTCAATTCCAACACCACATATGATTCCCTGAGCTCTGAGTGCAGAGCCAGGAGTAACAGAAGTAATCCCTAAATATTGCCATTCCCCTAAAATAGAGAATTATTTGAAATGAATGACGAAATAACCAAAGTTTCACATTATTTATATCAAGGTGTCTATTGTATTTTTTTTACTGTTTCCTTGTCTATAAAACAGTGCTCTGGTTAATTATGTGACCCAAAATAATCTCTGGTTTTAAAATATTGTACTAAAATAAATGAACATTATCAAATAATATTTGTGCATTAATAAATGTCAATTGACTAAGGATCAGTATTGCATATACAAATAATATTCTCTTTCCATAATCACTCCTGATCTACTATGGTGATTCAGCAGAGTTGTGATGCTAAATTGTGCTTGTTGATTGAATGGTTCACCAAGGGCATGGGTGCAATGGCCCCACACATGCATAAATTTCACATTTGCATTTCAACTCCCTGTCTCAGCATAATCTCCCTTTCTATTCTGTCTAGTGAATTCTTAATTACTCATTATTTATGTCTTTCTCTACCTGGTGTTGTTTATAGAGTTTGAAATAAATGAACTGAATGGGAAGGTAGGTAACAATGAAATCATTCATCTTCCAAAAATATGAGAGAAGCACATGTATAATTTTATATCAGCCTTGTTATTTCAGAGTACTTTTACATATTTTGGGTGTGCCTGTTTCGTTTTATTGCAAGACACTGAAAATAACCTTGGCTGTTGTATTTCAAGGTCTCAGATGTTGAGCTATAAACATCAGAAATGCAATACAGCTGCACAGCTTCAAACTAAGGGTAATCCAAGATCTTTCAGGCTTAGCAATAGCATATGGATAAGTTTTTTAGCACTTGCCTAGAATGAGATTTAATGTGGGAGTTTTCTAGCTCATTCCCTCAAGATGACTTATCCAAATGATTTTTATCTCCTATAAAGCAAATAGAAAAGCATGTGGAATTAAAGTGTTCAATTATAACAGAACAATAACACAAACATTTGGTTCCTACATATACCAAAATCAGTCATTTGATAAAGAATTGTACTTTCTCATATTCGAGTTCTACCTGTATGCACTTGGGAAAGAAAGAAGGTAAGAGGCATCTGGCATATAATTAAAACAATATGGGACCAGGTCTATGAACAAGTTATCTGCATTATTAAGACTGTACTTAAAAATCTACAACAAAGTATCACCACCAGAATGAGTCACAAGAAAGTGAGTTGTGAAAAATTTTAAATACATAAATTTACATGGCTATTTTATCTATGGAAATCTCCTCTGAATTTGTTCTAAATTGCTTAAACCACTTCTCCCTGCAAAATCTTTCCTCTTACCTCTAGTATTTTACAACTGTTTTTTCAAACTGTAGTGTTATCTTCTCATTCTCTAAAAATGCCACTCACAGAGCATAAGTTTTTTATTTCAAGAAGTACAACTGGATCATTCTTACAGTATTGAATCTAAAAGTCATCACCAAATCTAGTCACCTAGAATTTCATAGTTACATCCTAGAAGTTTTGTTATTGTTTTTCTCCTGTCCTTCTATTCCATTTTGAGTTTGTTTTTAGAGAAGATTCTAGTGATTTTTTTTTTTTACAAATGCCAGTTTATTTGCTTTCTAATTTTAATGTCACCTCCTAAAAAAAATCTTTCCTGATAACATTAGCTTCCAGGGGACTCACTTTGTTATAAAGTAAATTTCATGAGTCTCAGTAGGCTTGACCCTCTTCTATATTAATATCTAAGAAATGCCTAGTTTCATAATGAAACTTGGCCAATAACTTGGTATATAAGTGAGTCAACATACAAAACATAATGTTTTTTTATTTCCTTTTTTTTTTCTGTTATCTTTTTTTTTTTTTTTTGGTTCTGGTTCTGGTTCTGATTTTGAAGCTACACTCAGCAGTGTTCAGGGCTTTCTTGAGACTGAAGGCTCAGGGATCACTCCTGGTAATGTGTGAGGGAGAATATGGGATGTGTGAGGTAAAAGAACTTGCTAAGTCACTGCTGATACTATCTCTATCCAATATCAACAACCTCATAGACATAGTGTTGAATACGTCAAAACACATAAAAACTTTAGAAGTCACTAAAACAGAAAATTTACAGTAATTAAAAAAAATAACGAAGGAAAAAATGTAGTCTGAGCAATAACTTAGTTGTAGAGTGTTTGCCTTGCCCTGGTTCAATGTCCGACATCATGATTAGCAAGTATAAATGTATTGTTTCTCTGTTGGTAACATATTAAACCTAGAGGTATTTAGAATGTGGTGCTTTGGGAAGAATGCAACTCTTAAGAAACTTAAATGATTTACGTGGAAGTATTTCAAGTCACTGGTCTATTGCCAATAGACTTTATTTTAGATATCTATTTAATCATTTTGAAGTCAATAGTAAACTCAGATAAATGGCTCCTCCATAAAATGCAAATTAGCTTCAATAAGTTTTAGTTTAGTTTCTATTAAGTAAATAATGGAAAAAATGCTTTTGTAATCTAGGTTAGATAGGCAATACATTATCTTTCTCATACATATAAAATAGTTAAATAAATCAATGTTTTTATTGTCCTTTCTGATTTTAGAACAAAGACAAACTGAGGGCCAGGATAATGGCTCTGTAAAATAGAACATGTGTCTCATGATTGTGAGGTCCTGGGTTGGATTTCTCGCACTGCAAAAAAATGACAAACAAATAAATAAATAAATAAAAACTGGGTAAGTATTCTAATTGTATTCTTGACTATTTGTGAGACATTATGAAAGAATTTCTGAGATCTTTGAACAAATTTATAGTCAGATTTGTGACTCAAAGAGCAATATAAGTGCCTGGCTTATACAAATTCTCATAATTATCATCAAGATGTTAGTTTAACTATTAATAGAGTAGATTCACATAGTTTGCTATATAGGGTGCAAATATATATATATATATATATATTTGATTCAATGATACTAATAGAAACTAGTGTACAATTAAAATATCACTTTAGACATTAAAGATTACCATTTTAAAAATTACCAAGAAGTAAATGATATTGCATTATTTGCTAAATTTTTGAAAATATAAGCTACAGTTACTTCGAACTTAAAAAAATACTTAAAAGAGATTAAAAGTGACTTGTCAGTTTATTTAGCACTGTAAAAATAAATTGATTGCTTTTTTCATAATTCAATCTACAGTACTTAAAATATTTACATGTATTTAGATTTAAAAATTAAGTTACCATAATTTAAACATAATTTATTTATAGTTTAGTATTAGATGTACAATGTTTCCACAACTATTCTACCCGCCATGTAGACTTGTGTTCACCACTGTAGCCGGATTCCTTCTCTTCCATTCCCCAGAATGACTCTTTGACTGACTGCTTTTTAAGTTTGGTTGTTATAGTTTGGCTTTCATTCTTAAAGCATTGATGGCTCTGTAGTTTAGATATAGACAAATACCAAACCTTTACACAACTGACATGCCCAAGCTTCTGTCTCTTACTGCTTGTTATCTCAATTTATCTATTCTTACCTGCACCCATGATCCCCATTTATTTTTTTAATTTAAAAATATTTTATTTGAAGATCTGTGATTTATGGGACCAGAGTAATAGAACAGTGGGTAGGGTGATTGCCTTTGATACAGCCCACCCAGATTTGATCTTTGGCATCCCATCTGGTTTTCCAAGCCTGCAAGAGTAATTTCTGAGCACAGAGCCTTTAGTAACCCCTGAGCACTGTTGGGTGTGTCCCCAAAACAAACAAACAAAAAAATAAAATAATGTGATTTAAAAGGTTATTGATAGTTTTCTTTTAGGCATATAATATTTTAATACCAATCCTACCACCAGTATCAACTCCTATCACTAATGTTTCTATGCTCCACTGATTATACCCCACTTCTATCCCCAAATTGACAGGAACATTACAAAGTTTGTTGGTTGCAGCTTAGATCTCATGTTATCAGCGTTTTTTGTGTCTGTGCACTGGGTTTATAGTTTCAAATCTATTGTTTTATTTAACTCTCACAAAACTCTTGAACAAATCATTATACTAATTTTCTTCAATGGAAAAAATGAGATTGAAAAAATGACACAATTCCAAATTTATTGTTAAAGGCCATAATTAAGCCTAATATAAATTATAACCTTCAAGAAGACAGAAATTTTGTCTATACATATTAGAATTTTAGGCATCAAGAGTGTATGTATTTAAGCTTAATATAACACATTGTAGCTGCTAAATATAGATTGACTAAAATCCAGAAACTAATTTTTATGCAACGGCATGATATATAAATGATGTATTATTACTGAATGCTTAGAGATTCTGTTGTATTTGTTTTGTTTATTTTCTTTTACTTTTAATGGTTCACTCATAGTGGGTGCTTAATAATGTTAGATGATAGTATAAAAGGGCATATTAAGGGGTATGAAGTACAACATTATTTCAAGACTAATGTTGTAGTCATTTTAAAATTCCAGTGTGAATAAAAATAAGGTAAAATATTTATATATTCTTAAAGCAAATAATGGATAAAATATAGATTAAAGAGAGGAGGGCAAATCTAAAAGTTATGAGCATATTTATGTGCTGTTAAAATGCAAGACTGTGATGTTTATACATGATAGTATAGGATTTTATTCTCTATTCTATTCAGTCAGAATATCTTCTTTTCTGGTGAAATAGCCTCCAAAGCTATATTTGGATGGACATGAAAACTATTATGCTGAGTCACAGTGAGACACAGAGAGACAGAATAGTCTAACTCATCTTTGGGTTTTAAGGAAAATAAATGATAGTATGGTAATAATAGGTAGAGACAATAGAGATTATGGCTGGAAAGAGGAGCCCATGACATGAAGCTTACAACAAAAAGTGGTGAGTCATTTAGAGAAATAACTACTAATAACTATCATGACAATGGTAGTGAGTGAGAGAAATAGAATGCCTGTCTCGAAGATGGGCAGGGAGGGTTGGGGGAAGAGGGAGATGAGGGACATTGATGGAGGGAAGGTTGCACTGGTGAAAGGGGTTGTACTTTTTATGACTGAAACCCCACTACAAATTCAACTGCAAACATGTTTGTAACCATGGTGCTTAAATAAAGATACTTTTTATGACTAAAACCCAACAACAAACATGTTTGTATCCACGGTGCTTAAGTATATTAATATAATAATATAATTAGTCTACAAGAAAAATAGAGGACTATAAAGGTCCTTTCTTTGTTTTAATCAATTACATTATTTAAATACTGTTCTTACAAAATTGTTCATAATTGAGTTCCAGTCATACAATGTATATCACACTTGAACAGTGAGCAATTGCCGCTACCAACATCACAGTTTCCCTCCTACCCTCCTTCTTACCTGCATCTGTGGCAGAAAATTTAATTCATATGTACTGTCACTCCTCTCTCTCTGCTCTTTCTCTTTACCTTTTAGACATTCTGTGATTTGCACTACTATTAACGAAGGAGTACCATGCATATCACTTTATCTTTAAGTACTCAGTTCATGTCCAGAGCGATCAGTTCCATCTAACATTGTCACAGTGAAACTATCTCTAACTGAACTGCTCCACTATTTATGACAAGTTTCCGACTATTGACAGGTCATTCTTGCCCTCATTTCTATTGTCTGGATATTATAAAAATAATTCTCTTATTGTTCTTATTATATCCCAAATGTGAGTGAGATTACTCTGTCTATCCATTAGTGAGATACTCTCCATATTATCCATGTATAAGCAAATTTCATGACTTCATTTTTCATAATGGCTGCATAGCATTCTATTGTGTAGATGTATAACAGTTTCATTAGCCACTCATCTGTTGAATGTGTTGTTTAGGACTCTGGCTATAATAAATAGTGCTGTGATGAACATAGGAAGAAGGGGGCTCTACTGCAGATCAACCCTTGATGGGGTTGACTGATGGAGGGATGGAGGATAAGGTCTTTCTCCTCCAGCTCGGACCACCGTTTGTCACCCTGTTCAGCTGGTGGTTCTGAGATGAATGCTGAGGGAATAAAGCTAACAGGCAGCCAGGCTTCAGAAGATATCAGCTTTATTCCGTCGATAAGGCTGAAGTCAAAAGCCCCAGAATCAGCCCCAGAGCCAAAGCCCCTGCCTTCCACAGACCCTTGCTTTTATACATGAGAATCGGGTACCACCCTAGGGTGGGAGCAGAATGGCAGGTCACATCCTAGGATAGGGCACAATCAGGGTAGTATCAGTAACATAATAATCCCATGGAAGTGTTTACATACACTACAGGGCTCTTTTGCATTATGTTTTGGGGGCCTAGGCTCTCTCCTTAGAAGGGGTTTTGCTGGATCACAAGGAAGTTCAATTTACAGTTTTTCTGATAAATATCCATACTATTTTCCAGAAAGGTTGGACCAGTATGCAATCCCACCAACAATGAATAGTTTCTTTATCCAGCATCCATTACAGTACTAATTGTTCTTGTTATTTGTGATATTTGACAGTGTCGGTAGTGTGAGATGATATCTTATTGTTGTTTTTATTGGCAACTTTCAGATGATTAGTGATGTGGAACATTTTTTCATGTGACTTTTTTATTTTATGATATCTTTATTTAAAGCACCATGATTATAAATATGTTTGTAGTTGGGTTTCAGTCATAAAAAGAACAACCCTGGGCCGGAGTGATAGCATACACTGCAGATTTAGGACAAACCTGGTTCGATCCCCTGTGTCCCATATGGTCCCCCTAACCAGGAGCGATTTCTGAGAGCATAGCCAGGAGTAACCCCTGAACGTCACCGGGTGTGCCCCCCACAAATGAACATGCCCTTTCACCAGTGCAACATTCCCACCATCAATGCCCCCCATCTCCTTCCTCCTCACCCCTACCTGTATTCGAGACAGGCATTCTATATGTCTTCTTTGAGGAAATGTTTGTTCATTTCTTCTCCGGATTTTTGGTTGGGGTTAGATGTAATTTGTTCTTGGTAATTTCTGTCAGTGTCTTACATATCTAAAATATTGATCTCTTGTCTGATGAACATTGGATGGATAGCTTCTCATACTCTATGCATAGGTACATTTTGTATCATAGTCACTGTTTCTTTAAGGTGCAAAAATTCGCAGTTTACTTTAGTTCCATTTGTTTATCTTTGCTTCCACTTGGCTACTGGTATTTCTTCCTTGAAGATGACATTAGCTTTAATGTCATTAGTATTCCATCTACATTTTTTGCTGTATACCTATGGTTTCAGGTTTTATATCAAGGCCTTTAAAACATTTTGATTTGACTTCTGTTCCTGGTCTTAAAGAGATGTCTGACTTTACATTTTCGCATATATTTGAACAGTTTTCCAAATACCACTTGTTGAAAAGGGTTTTCTTGCTCCAATTTTTATTTCTTGTATTTGTATCAAGGAATAATTGATGATATGTCTTAGGGTTAATCTCAGAGTATTCAAGTCTATTCTATTTATCTGAAAGTCTGTCTTTATTGCATACTGATACATTAGCTACTGTTTTACTGTACAGTTAGTAGTTGGGGAAAGGAACTGGAGCGGTGGCATCCCATATGGTCCTTCAAGCAGGGGCAATTTCTGAGCGCATAACCAGGAGTAACCCCTAAATGTCATGTGTGGCCAAAAACCAATAAATAAATAAATAAATAAAGTTGGGGAAAAGGATGCCTCTCATTTTCTTTTTGCCAAGGATTGCTTTGGCTATTTGTGGACATTTATTTTTTTTCTATACGAAAATCGAGTGTTTCATTAACTTCTTTTAAAAAATGTTATGGGTATCTGTAGAGGGATTCATTTAATTGGTACACTGCTTTGGGAATATTGCCATTTCAATTATGCTAATCTTCCAAATCCATGAGCAGGGTATATATATATCCATTTTGTTGTGTCCTCTTTTACTTCTTGAAGCAATGTTTTGAAGTTTTCTTGATAGAGGTCTGTTGGTGTATCTAGCTGAATCCCTGGATTTGGTGTAGATCCCTAAGACCCACCCATTTCTGGGAGCGGTCTTGGAAACCAGATAGTAGGTGTAACCTTACCTGCAAGACCCTCCCATTCATGGGAGGGGTCTTGGAAAAGTTAGATAAGGCTGGGACCTAGGGAATTCGGGCCCTTTTGGCCGTTTCCTTTGGCCCTGAAGATGGCTGAAGTAAGTTAAGACGCAGGGCTAGCCAAGAATGGCTGAATGCTTGAAAGGTTATGAGTAGGCCGCACACATGTGGTAGATAGGGCATGAATAAAGCTGATGGTTCCTAATGCCTGCATGTGAGTGAGTCTGTTTACGCCATTCACCTGGGCCTGGAACCCGCCAGCTGGATGGGGGATGAAGCCACGTGGCTGGGGCCTAAGCACAAAGGCCTCCATCCATCGCCATCCAGCCCCATCGTTAATTATTTAATGCAACAGAGGTCTTCCATCTATGTAGTTAAGTTGACTCTGAGATACTTTATTTTCTGAGTTACAATTGTGAATCAAATTGTTTATTCATATCTTGTTCTTCTCTTTCATCTTTTGTATATAGAAAAGCCATGAAGTTTTTTAGAATAATTTTGTAGCTGGACACTTAACTATACAAATATATCATTTCTAGAAGCTTTTATGTACAATCTGGGATTTTCTAAATATAGTATCATGTCATCTGCAAATAGTGAGAGCTTGACTTCTTCCTTTTTTCTCTAGATGCCCTTGAAATATTTTCCTTACCTGATTGCTATGGCAAGTTCTTCTAGTACTATGCTAAATAGGAGTGACAAGAGGAAGCAGCCTTGTCTTGTACAAGATTTTAGAGAAATTAGTTTCAGTTTTTCTCTATTGTATATAGTATTTTCTATAGGCTTGAGGTAAATGCACTTGACTATTTTGAGAAAAGTTCCTTCCATTCCTATCTTGTTTAGAGTTTTATAATGAATAGATTGTTGGAACTTTTAAAATTCTTTCTCTGCTTTTATAGTTATGATCATATAGTTTTATTTTTCCTATTGTTTATATAGTGTATTACATTGATTGACTTGCATATGTTAAACCTTCTTGCATCTCTGGATAAAACCTTCTTGGTCACGATGTATGATCTTTTAAATGAGACATTGAATCCTATTTGCTAGAATTTTGTTGAGGATCTTTGCATTTTTATTCATCAAATATAGTGGTCTGTAGCCCTCTTTTTTGTTTTGAGGAAATGTTTGTTCATTTCTTGTCCAGTTTTTTGGCTGCTTTTGGTATCAAGGTGATGTTAGCTTCACAGAAACTATTTGGGTTTGTTTCTATTTCTTCAATTTTCTGGAAGAGCATGATAAGGATTGTAGTAGGTCTTCTTAAAGGTTTGAAAGAATTTATTAGTGAATCCCTTTGACCCTGGGCTTTTGTTTTAGGGAAGCATTTTTTTCAACATTTATATTTCCTCAATAGTGATAAGTCTGTTTATGAATTCCAGATCATTTTATTTTAACTTGGGAGGGTATAGGAGTCCATTTCTTTCAAGTTATCCTTTTATGTGGAATAAAGATTCTCAAAATAATCTCAGATAACCATTTTAATTTCATTTTTTTCTGCAAGAAATTAGTTGTTTTCTATTTTGTTTTATTATTAAAAAAATTGCTCTTCAGGCCATATTAGGTGGCTCACAAGGCTTAACTCATAGCTCTATGTTTAGGGATCACTTCTGTTGGGACTCAGTGACCATTTGTGATATAACTAGGTCAGTCATGTTCAAGTCAAGCACCCTTCCCACTATGCTATCTCTCTGACCCTTTATATTATATATTTTTTCTTATAATCTTTAGTGAAATCCTCCTTCCTTTTATGTTTACATGCTGAGATTACTAGTAAAAATGGAATTGCATGTGTGTATATATTATATTCATATTTCCTAAATAAATACATCAATAGTTAAATTCTGAATGTAAATATTTTCAAGTTTAATATTTTAACATATATTTTACTAATGTATATATTAGAAAGAACGCACTTTATAATCCTTTAAGTGAACTTTACATTTTTCTTAATTCTATGGGTTTAATTTAAATTTGGCAAAAATACTTTAATCTATAGTATAACAAATTACATATTGAAATTCTATAAGTATTGTAGAGTATGTATTGATTAATTCAGATCTATTTATTGGAAAGATGATAAATATGTACTACAACTAGTGGAGAAGTTTCATCAGAACATCAAAAAAATTTTGGGGTGTGTTTCTGGTTATAGCCAGCAGAGCTTAAGGGTTAACTCTGCACTGAGAAATTACTCCTTCCAGTCTTGGGGACCATAAGGGAACCAAGGATCAAACCCAGGTTTGCTTCGTGCAAGGCAAATGCCCTACATTCTGTGCAATAGCTATTGTCCCTCAAAAGGTACAAGAAGGAAATGTTCTTTCTTTTTATAAAGGAAATAATTGCAAGAAAGTAAAGTCTGTGAGAAACTTCTATTTCAAGCACTTATCCTGAAGTGAAAAATCCAAATATTCACCTCTGAATTATAAAGGAATCTTATTCTCTGTTAACATTTAAATAAATTTTTTGAGAAGAAAAATTAGTTAAAAAAAACTTAGCAAATGCTTTGCAAGCAAGAGTTCCTGGTCACACCCAAATTATTAGAATTTGTGTGACACTGCAAAAATGGTATTAACAGAAAAATTTTTAGTTTTGTAATATGACTCTCACACACAGACATGAGGTCTTAAGAGTGACAACTGAGAACAGATCCATGAATAGTGAACCAAAGCTCTACCAAGTGTGACTGGAAACAAAAATAAATAAACTTATAAATATTTATTAAAGAAGTTTATTTTAAAATGCTTGCTTCAAAGCACAAAAATAAAAAAGCAAGCACCATCTGGTATGGACTCACCCAAAAAAATTGACACTAAATAAAAAAAATACTTTATGCTAAATGTAATTTTTTTTAATCAAGAGACCATAAATAATTGTTCTAGAGATAGTCTTTGGAAAAAATTAAAAGAAGAAACTATTAATTTTTTAGGTGCCCTATTTTATGTTTTGCCCAGGGTTTGTCTTCAATACTTTGAGCTCTTCACAAGTTCTATACATCATTATAGAGTAGGTGATTATCTTTAAATTACATTCAAGTATTTCATATATATATATATATATATATATATGGAGAGAGAGAAAAGATAGATCTGTGAGCTATATTTGTATTCAGAGAGGATTTAAATATATTTTAAAGTTTTGAATGTAAATCAGTGCCTTGTGATTTCATGTATTTAAAATTTGATCTTCATATAGATTTTAGCAATTATCTTGTGAAACTTTTAACTTTTGAAAGTTTAGGAAGTGGATGCTTCTAATGAGTTGAAAGAAAATTATGACTTTAGATAATACTTTGAAATATTTGAAATAAAACCTAGGAGGCAGAAAAAGTGGGAGGAGGATTCTGTTTTAGATATATTTTATTGAGAGTAATAGGCCTAAAGGTGAACTTTGAAGATTTCCACTTTATAGATGATTTTGTAGTTTCTATCCCACTTCAAAGAAAATCAGGAAGAATAATTTCATATGAAATTAGGAAATTTGACACATAACATAATGAAATATATTGACTATATTTCATAAATAGGCTAATATTTAGCTTCCTTTTAAATGTTTAGATTTGTCATTTCATTTCTATGTGTATCTTTAAATCATAATTGATAGTAAACAATTAGTTTTTCTAAAGGTGATGGCTATGGAATAGTGTTAGCTTTATTTTTTTGTAAGATATAAGGAGTGTATGACTACCATAATTTATTTATTTATTTATTTATTTATTTTGGTTTTTGGGTCACACACGGCACTGCTCAGGGGTTATTCCTGGCTCCATGCTCAGAAATTGCTCCTGGCAGGCACGGGGGACCATATGGGACGCCGGGATTCGAACTGATGACCTCCTGCATGAAAGGCAAATGCCTTACCTCCATGCTATCTCTCCGGCCCCCTACCATAATTTATTTTAAAATTTAAGGTAGTGATTCTAAATGTTTATATCTTATTAAAGTATAGGAATATCGTAGGGATGGAACAATAGTATAATGAGTAGTGTGTTTGCCTTGCATGTGGCCCACTAGGGGTTATATCCCTGCCATCTTATTTAACTTTTTGAGTCTGCCAGAGGGATTATTGAGTGCAGAGCCAGGAATAACTCCTGAGTGAGGCTGGGTTTGCCTCTACCCTCCAAAACAAAGAATATCTTAATGCCTATGAAACTTGTTAGTTTACCAAAAAGCACATCTTTTAAAAAATGTTTTTCCTGTTAAATAAAATGAAAAATATATTAAAGGATAGAGAAAACTATTCAATAATCAATTATTTATTTAACCCATATTTGATTTGTGATTTTACTAAGGTACAGATGCATAAATGCTACTTTCAAATAGAATGATAATTCATTCTATTTTATTTTAATATTTCCGTTTCAAAATAAAAGGAATTAAGTTTAAAGTAACTTTCAAATTTTAGAAAACAAGATTTATTGAGCAACAAGCAACTTCTACCTTTTAGCTTAAATGTGAAATAGTGATTATAAGCATCACTGTCAACAGTTCATTGAAGAATATTTTCTGTTATGATGTTTTATGCATCTTCATATATTTCTTGCTTTGAAATGGTACTTTACTCCTGAAATTATCTAAGATAGAATTAGTGTTATAGAATATTAGTTCCACACTACATAAAGTAACAAAGAAAGTAAATCATTAAACATAAAAAGATTTTTGAGGTACTGTATATCAGGTTATGAAATATAGTGATTTAGAGGGATAAGAAATAAAGTAGTCCCTCCCTGTTCATTAAAAAGCTTACTGTACATAGAGAGTTTCTAGGTCAAAACTCAAGAGAGCAGAACCCCAGTGAATCTCTGGTAATTTTATTAAAGGAGGAGATCAAGTAGAGTTTAGGGCTAGGAAGTCTTCTTGATAATATAAAAAGTTCAGGAGCGTATACATAACACAAACATGTATATATAGATCCCAATATGTACCTAGGATATTTTTAAACATTCATCAAACATATGTAGAATGAAACTACATGAAGGAATCTAAGGAACTATTTGAAAGAATTAGAGAAAAGAATTTTTAATCACAAACAAGTTTAGTTAGTATATGTTTTTTATTATCCAGAATTGAAGACTTCAAAATTCATGGGACATTAATAGGGTATTTGCTTCCATAGTAGGAGATAACTAGAACTAGACAAAAAGTTGCTCTGATTCAATGTCAACACAAAAGAAAACCTGAAGGAATTAAGCTATTTCAACTAACATTGCATTCTGGAACAAAGCTCAAGAATATTTGTAAAGAAATTGCTTTCATCTTAAAACTTTGAGAAAGTAATGTATTTACAATGCTTTGCATTGTTATCTAAGATTACTAGACAACAATAAAAGTACAAAATAATCACAAGATTAAAAAGGAAAAATCAATTGATACAAACAAGAGAAGAAACAAAAATATTTAAAAACGTGTTATTACTATTCTATTATTTTAAATGTCAACTAATAATTAGAAGCTATGAGAATAAAATAAAAATTGAAATATAAAAATTAAACTATCTGAAATAAAACTTAAAAAGATGAAATAAATGAAAACTATATACGAGGAAAAAGAAAAAGATTGAGTTTGAAGACATAACAATAGGAACTATCTAGATGACACTAATCAAAACTATATTTAAACTCAGCATCTATGAAATATGCAGATTTCAAATGATATATTAAATATGAATTATAGTTCCTAAAGGAGAGAGAAGGAAAACAAAACTTGTTTCAAGGAATAGTATTAGGGGTTGGAGAGGTAGCATAAAAGTAGGGTATTTGCTTTGCCTGCAGAAAACCGGTGTTTCAAATCCTGGCATCCCATATGGTCCCCCTAGCTTGCCAGGAGCGATTTCTGAGTGTAGAACCAGGAGTAACCCCTGAGCACTGCAGGGTGTGACCCAAACCCCCCCTAAAAAAAAGGAAATAGTATTAAAGGGGCCAGAGCAGAGGCGCAGGCAGTAAGGCATCCACCTTGCACGCACTAATCTAGGACGGACCGCGGTTCAATCTTCAGGCGTCCCATATGGTCCCCCAAGCCAGGGACAATTTATGGGCACATAACCAGGAGTAACCCCTGAGCATCACATGTTGTGCCCTCCCCCCAAAAAAAACAAATAATATTAACATTTTTAAAAAATCTGGTGAATTGATAATCTCACAGTCATGATATTCAATGTACTCCAATTACAAAAATGTGTAGATTAAATCTTATATAATAATAAAATTATTCAGAATAAAGAGACAAAATCTTAAAAGAAGCCCTAATGCACATTATGTACAGAGTAATGGAATTAAGATTTATATCACATTCATTGCCAACTATATCTATGGCCCTAGATGCTTCCAGTCTGCAAATAGATTCTCAGGGGTTTGTTTTCTGTTTTTGTTTTTTGTTTTTGTCCACTCCTGGTGACATTCAGGGGTTACTCCTGGCTATGCGTTGAGAAATCACACCTGGTTTGGGGAACCATATGGGACGCCAGGGGATTGAACCTTGCTCCGTCCTAGGCGAGCACCAGCAAGGCCCAGGCCTTACTGCTCTGCACCACTGCTCCAGCCCTAAGGGGTTGTTTTCTTTAGTAATAACTTTCTTTTTAAATTTAGTAACTGTGATTTACAATGAAGTTAATGATAGAGTTTGAAACATAAAATGTCCTAACACTACACCTACCAACTGTTGTCAGCATCCGTCTACAAATGACCCAAGATTCCTATTTAGCCCTAGCCTTTTTCCTTATCAAACACTTTTTTGATGAGATGGGTTTGGAGTTATTGTTTCAGACACATGAATACAGTAGTAGAAAAGTACTAGATCTTGCAGTTTTGATATCTACACTACTAATCTCTACACTACTGAAGTGTATTTTATCTTGAGTAGTGTCACAAAATTATGATCACCCTGTCTCCTCTTTCATACTTTCCCACTTGATTAGATATTCCAATTTCTATAATCCAGGGCCAAAGTTTGGCTCACATTGATACCTTTTATTACCTGAGAGGATAAAGTTGTACTATATGCAAACAACAGAGTACTATGAAGCTACAAGGAAAGTAAAAATTGTGCATTTCATTTTAATTTGTAACTAGAAGGTATCACATTAAGCAAAGTAAATTATTGTCCACTTTTTATTTCCCTATTTTTCTTTATATATGAGAGAGATATGAGAGATCATTTAGTATTTATTCTTCTCCTTCTTACTGACTTCTCTCAGCATGATACTTTCTGTTTCTATTCACATAGCAGAAAGAATATATTTTAATCATTTTATAGCTGAGTATTTTAATATATATATATTCCAGAGTTCCTTTATTCTCTCATCTGTTAGGTATTTACATTATTAGTAGAATTGGCTATTATTGGCATTAAGTAGACATTGGAGTGAAAATACCTCTATGGTTTGTCTTTTGGTATACCCACCTATTCATCACATCATATATTAAATTATGAAAAACTAGGAATAACTCAAATGTTAATTTTTATTAAATAACTAAGAAAATTCTGATATGACTATAAAGTGTAATGCATTTCTTATGTATTTAATATACATGCATACTATAATTATAGTTATGAAAGTCAGTAATTAAAAAATGTATATTGGATTCAGAGAGATATCATGGAGATAAGGTGTTTGCCTTTCATGCAGAAGGATGATGGTTTGAATTTCTGCATCCCATATGGTCCCCTGTGCCTGCTGGGGGCGATTTCTGAGCATAGAGCCAGGAGTAATTCCTGAGAGCTGCCGGTGTGACCCAAAAACCAAAAAAATACCAAAATGTATGTTTATTGTATGATTTATACCAGTATATAAAACTTAATAACAGGATGACTTGTCTAAATTATACAAAAGTAAAGAAAATGCCAATGAACCTATATAGGAAAAGCAGATTATTGTTTTTTAGTAAAGTAGTTTATAGGAACTGAGTTGATTGGAGAAATAGATTAAAAAATAGCTTAGGGATTGAAGAGATAGAACAGTGATAGGCCATTGTCTTCTGCACAAAGGATCCAAACTAAATCCCCAGCACCTCATATGTTCCCTGAAGCCCTGCCTGGAGTTATCCCTGTGGCAGTGCCAGGATTAAGCCAGAGTATTACTGGGGTATGGCCCCCAAACCAAGATAAATGAATAAATTAATAAAAATAAAAAATAAAAAGTAATACTTAGAAACTTCCTGAGTAATGAACACATTGTGTCTTTATTGCTACAATATCTTCAAAAATATGTGTGTAAAAAAGTAATCTAATTTTATATTTAAATATTCAATTAATTTTCTATCAGTTATTTTTAAATGATACAACATCTGACTTACATGAAAATAGTATTAACTCAAATTATCATAAGTAAAATAAAATTATAAATAATTTAAACTTAACCACTTCTAGTAAAATCAATGGGATAAGGTTTGTTAACAAAAATTAAAACAAACTGGTATTTAATGTGGTCACAATAAAACTGAGTAAAAAAAAAATAATGATGACAGTGTATCTTATTCCTGATGTTTCAGTTTTTCAAGTTTATATTTCACAAATTTAGTAACACATGTTTATACTAATAGTATGTCATTCTTCTAAATGCTAAGTAAGTTTTATCTTTAAACTGTAATTTTCAAATTATTGTCTAATAATATAACTGGAAATTACTTTCTGAAGACTTTCTTACTGAACATTACGAAGATTTTAAAGAAAAGATAGTTTAATTTTTAAATTTATTTTTCTACAAACAATAATATTTTAGAGTTGAAAAAAATTACATAAATCTTTAGTTTAACACGATTTATTTGGCCAGAACCATAATACTCAGGTGTTACTTCTGCAGCTGCCCTCAGGAATAACTCCTGGGACCTTATGAAATACCGAGGATTGAAGCTGAAAAGGAATAAGATCCATGCCGGGTTTTACTTAGATCCATGCCGGGTTTTACTTAGATCCATGCCGGGTTTTACTTAGATCCATGCCGGGTTTTACTTAGGTTTTACCCAATGATCCGCGCTATCGAGCCGGAAACCCTACCTCACCAATGGTTTGCGTTACTGTGGCGGAAGTCCCGCCTCTACTCCTATCTCACCCAATGATCCGCGCTATCGAGCCGGAAACCCTACCTCACCAATGGTTTGCGTTACTGTGGCGGAAGTCCCGCCTCTACCCCTACCTCACCCAATGATCTGTGTTACCATGGTGGAAACCCAGTCCTCAAGGAAGTGCATCATTCTACTTCCTTCTCCTCCCATTTCCCATCTTATATAAGGGGTAACCAGCCGTAGCACGAGGTCTTTCTGGCTTTGCTCTGTGGGAGGAGGCTGTAGACCCTGGTACCAGAATAAAAGAATCCACCTAAGCGTTTGCTTGAGTTGGTTTCCCTTCATTTCTCCGAGACGGAGCAGAATTTGGAATCCTCGGACCGGACATTTTGGCGAGCCAGCCAGGAGATACCAGATCTGCCCGGAGCGGGGGTAGTGAACGGACCACTCGGTGGGTTCTAATTAATGTAGCTTGTGTTGTTGTGTGTTGTTGGTTGTAACTTGTTGTGAGTAGAAGCTAGCACTGTATCTTGTATCTTGTGTTGTTGGTTGTAACTTGTTGTGAGTAGAAGCTAGCACTGTATCTTATGTTGTCGGTTGTAACTTGTTTCGGGTAGAAATTGGCAGTATACTTTATGTTGTTGTGACTGGATGTGCATCAAAAATGGAAGTAGGGAAATGGTAGGGTGACCGAGGACCTGAGAGTCCCCACTCGAAGTGGATACCGGGTGGTAGTGAATTGACGAGTTCAGAAACTATAGGTCACGACCCTGGAGGGCCCCCAGGAGTTCGAGTTTGCAGCGGGGAAGACGTTCCCCAGGCTGCTGTGGTGAACCTTATTTCTATTAATTAGAGGTTTCTGTTTTTGAGTTTTGCTCCTCTGTTCTGTCTTGTTCCATTGTAGTTGTGTCGTGTAAGTGTGTAGGTTCTGTAGACGTGTGTTGGCTTAAATTCTTTGAACTCTTCTATCCTCACCTCCTTTACCCCCCCCCCAAATCTTTTCCTCATCAACTCCTTTGATTTACTGTTCTCATTATGGGACAGAAGCAGACTACTCCTTTGTCCCTCACTCTGGACCACTGGTCAGAAGTGAGGACTCGTGCACAAAATCGTTCCCTAGCCGTGAAAAGGGGCAAGTGGCAGACATGCTGTGCTGCTGAGTGGCCAGCCTTTCAAGTTGGATGGCCAAAGGGGGGGTCTTTTTATATTTCCTTAGTTCGCAGAGTGAGAGACATCGTGTACCGACCGGGGCCGCATGGACATCCTGATCAAGAACCCTACATTCTCATGTGGGAGGACCTCTGTACCAGTCCCCCTGACTGGGTGCGGCCATTCCTCCCCCCCCCTAAACCTTCTTCTTTACAGCCGCTTTTGGAGCCTACGATCCTACCCATGAAGGAGAAAAGGGGATCGGAGTCACAGCCTAAAGAGGAGCGAGCTGTGCCCCGCATTTACCCTGACACTACGGACCTACTTCTCTTTGAACCCCCCCCTTACAACCCATCTGCTCGCACCCCTTCTGCTCCAGCAGGGGAGGCGACTGCAGAACCCCGTTCCCCATTAAATCTCTCCTTAGCTTCCCAGCCTTCCCACGTGCTGCAGGGGGCTGGGGGAGGAGCAGCTTCCCACGTGCTGCAGGGGGCTGGGGGAGGAGCAGCTTCCCACGTGCTGCAGGGGGCTGGGGGAGGAGCCGCTTCCCATGTGCTGCAGGGAGAAGGGGGAGGAGCAGCTTCCCACGTGCTGCAGGGGGGAGAGGGAGGAGCAGCTTCCCACGTGCTGCAGGGGGCTGGGGGAGGAGCCGCTTCCCACGTGCTCCAGGGGGCTGGGGGAGGAGCAGCTTCCCACGTGCTGCAGGGGGCTGGGGGAGGAACAGCTTCCCATGTGCTGCAGGGGGCTGGGGGAGGAACAGCTTCCCACGTGCTCCAGGGGGCTGGGGGAGGAGCAGCTTCCCACGTGCTGCAGGGGGCTGTGGAAGGAGCAGCTTCTCACGTGCTCCAGGGGGCAGGGGGAAGAGCAACTTGCTTGCCTCCATCATCCCCAGAGTCCTTGCCGGATGAGAGCCAGCGAGCAGGGCCAGCTGCGGGAACCCGCAGCAGGCAAAAAGATTCGACATTTGGAGCTTTGCCAATCATGCCGCTGAGGCCAGTAGGGCCCATGATGGACGATGGGAGGGGAGGGGAGATGCCTGCCCTCCAGTATTGGCCCTTCGCCACGTCTGACCTTTATAACTGGAAGCTTAACCATCCCTCTTTCTCTGAAGACCCCACTAGGTTAATTAATCTTTTAGATTCTCTGATGAACACCCACCAGCCTACTTGGGACGACTGCCAGCAGCTGCTTCGTACCCTGTTCACTACTGAAGAACAGGACCGCATTTTGGCAGCAGCCCGGAAAAATGTGATAGGACTAGATGGCTTGGTGACAACCAGACCTGATGTTATTGATGACTCTTTCCCCTTGCGGAGACCGGATTGGGACCCCAACACATATGAAGGTAGGGGGAATCTGTCCACCTATCGCCAGACTCTCATGAGAGGTCTCCGGGAAGCGGCTAGAAAGCCCACAAACCTAGCCAAGGTAAAAGAGGTAATACAGGGACCCGATGAGCCTCCCGGGGTTTTCCTAGAAAGGCTGATGGAATCATATAGGAGGTACACTCCTTTCGATCCAACCTCTGAAACTCATCAGGCTTCAGTCATTATGGCTTTTGTAGGACAGTCAGCAGCAGATATTAGAAAGAAACTCCAGAGGCTGGAGGATATCCAGGGAAAGACTTTACAAGACCTAGTAAAGGAGGCTGAGAAAGTGTTCAGTAAGAGAGAAACAAAGGAAGAAAGAGAGGAGCGACTAGAAAAGGAAAGAAGAGAGTGGCAGGAAAAGAGAGACAGGGAAAGGAAAGAAGCAGAGGAGAAAGAGAGAGAAGAGAGAGAGAGGAGGGAAGAACGGAAGGACAGAAGAAGGAATAAGGAACTGGCAAGGGTCTTGGCAGTAGCAGTAGACAGATCTAGCACAGGTCAGAAAGGTAGGGACCTGGGCCCACGAAGACGCCGACCCCTGGACAAGGACCAATGCGCTCGCTGCCGCCAGAGGGGACACTGGGCTCGGGAATGCACCCAACCCCCACGATCCCCTCGTGGCACCCAACCCCCCACGATCCCCGCAACCTTCAAGGACCCTGGCCCTTGAATCTGAATAGGGGGGTCAGGGCTCCAACCCCCTCCGGGAGCTCAGGGCTAAATTTAAGGTGGAGGGGACTCCCATAGACTTTGAACTTGACACAGGGGCAGTATACTCGGTCCTAAAGAAACCTTTGGGACCCCTCTCTAGTAAGCAATCCTTAGTACAAGGAGCAAATGGAAGTAGCTATCGTTCCTGGACTACTTCCCGGACTATGGACTTGGGGAAAGGAGAAATCAAGCATTCTTTCCTGGTCATACCAAACTGCCCCTCACCTCTAATGGGACGAGACTTGCTAACCAAACTCAGAGCCCAGATAACCTTTGAAGAAACTGGTCCAGAAATTGCTTTTCTTAATCCCAGTGTTCAACCACTTACCACCTCCGTCCTGACCATCAGGGCTGAGGATGAATATAGACTGTTTACAGATGACCCCTTGCCAGTTGAAAGCCAAGACACCGACTTTTGGTTAAGACTAGTTCCAGAAGCTTGGGCCGAAACTGCTGGACTGGGGTTGTCTACCTTACAGGCTCCAGTAGTGGTAGAGTTAAAAACTACTGCTGTC
Source organism: Suncus etruscus (assembly GCF_024139225.1). Lineage (NCBI taxonomy): Eukaryota > Metazoa > Chordata > Mammalia > Eulipotyphla > Soricidae > Suncus > Suncus etruscus. Next base: position 30,174,582 of record NC_064848.1, read on the forward strand.
CCTGTGAGAGTTAGGCAGTACCCCATGAGTCAGGAAGCGAAGAAAGGCATAACTCCTCATATCCGGAAACTTCTCCAACAAGGGGTCTTAGTAAAATGTCAGTCAGCCTGGAATACTCCATTACTCCCAGTTAAGAAGCCTGGAACTGGGGACTATCGGCCAGTACAGGACCTAAGGGCAGTTAACAGTCAGGTGGAAGTCATCCATCCCACTGTGCCAAACCCATACAATCTCCTCAGCACCCTAAGTCCTGAAAGAGTATGGTATAGTGTATTGGACTTAAAAGACGCTTTCTTTTGCCTGTCTCTACATCCAGCCAGTCAACCCTTATTTGCTTTTGAGTGGAGTGATCCTGAGGCAGGAATTTCAGGCCAACTAACCTGGACCAGATTGCCTCAGGGATTTAAGAACTCCCCTACCATCTTTGATGAGGCCTTGCACCAAGACTTAAGTCTCTTCCGCAGCCAGCACCCCCAGGTAACCCTGCTCCAGTATGTGGACGATATTTTACTTGCAGGAAAAACTGAAGAAGATTGCAAGCAGGCCACCCATGACCTGCTGAAGGAACTTGCTCGGCTAGGGTATAGAGCATCAGCTAAGAAGGCGCAGCTGTGCCAGAGAGAGGTGACGTTTCTGGGATACATGCTACGAGGGGGAAAGCGATGGCTGACGGAGGCCCGGAAGAAGGTCGTGGCACAGATCCCTGCACCTACTACTCGCCGGCAGTTACGTGAGTTTCTGGGGACGGCAGGTTTCTGCCGCCTCTGGATCCCTGGTTTCGCCAACTTGGCAGCCCCACTGTACCCCCTCACAAAAGGGGATGCCAAGTTTGAGTGGACCCATGAATGCCAAAGGGCGTTTGACTCTATCAAAACAGCTCTGCTCACAGCCCCAGCCCTGGCCCTCCCTGATGCTAGCAGGCCTTTTACCTTATATCTAGAAGAGAAAGGGGGAATGGCAAGGGGAGTGCTGACACAGACGCTGGGTCCGTGGAAAAGGCCGGTTGCCTATCTATCAAAGAAACTAGACCCAGTGGCCAGTGGGTGGCCTAAATGTTTGAGAGCAATAGCCGCAGCTGCACTTCTGGTAAAGGATGCAGATAAAATTTCCTTGGGACAAAAGCTGACTATAATAGCCCCTCATGCTCTGGAAAGTATAATTCGACAGCCCCCCGACCGTTGGCTCTCAAATGCCCGTATTACCCACTATCAGAGCATCCTTCTAGACAAAGGCAGAATAACTATCGGCCTACCTGTGATTCTCAACCCGGCCACCCTGCTCCCTGAAGAGTCAGAGACACCAGTGTTGCATAACTGCCAGGATTTGCTGGCCGAAGAGAGTGGGCTGAGAAGGGACCTACAGGACCAGCCATTAAAGAACCCTGATGTCATATGGTACACAGATGGGAGTAGTTTTCTCCAAGATGGAGAGAGACGAGCTGGGGCTGCAGTGGTGAGTGACCATGACGTTATCTGGTCCAAATGCCTGAAAGAGGGGACCTCTGCTCAGCGAGCTGAGTTGATAGCCCTTACCAGAGCACTAGAAATGGCAGCAGGAAAAAGGGCAACCATCTACACAGATAGCAGATATGCTTTCGGAACTGCCCATGTCCATGGCGCTATCTACCAAAGGAGGGGACTCCTGACATCTGCAGGAAAGGAAATTAAACACAAAGAAGAGATATTGCGTCTTTTATCTGCTCTTCTCCTACCCAAAGAACTGGCGATAGTTCACTGTCCAGGTCATCAAACGGGAAAGGAAACCGTCGCGTCCGGAAACAGAAGAGCTGATGAAGCAGCAAAGGCAGCAGCATCCCGCATGAAGGAGATCCCTGCACTTATTGTTACTGAACCTGACAACCTCCCACCAGTGTCAACAACTGTAGACTCCCTTTCTGAAGAACCAGAGGTAAATCAGTATCTGAAAACTCTTCACCAACTCACCCACTTGGGGGCCAGAAAAATGATGGAGTTAATTAAGGAATGGCCTCGGGTACCAAAACCAGAGAGGCTAAAGGAAATGGCCGAAAAAATTGTAAGGTCCTGCCAACCCTGTCAACTGGTAAATGCCTATCCTACTAAAATGGGAACCGGAAAGAGACTGAGAGGGGAGAGACCAGGCCAACATTGGGAGATTGATTTCACTGAAATCAAGCCTGCCAAATATGGACTAAAGTATTTGCTAGTCTTTGTAGATACATTTTCAGGTTGGGTGGAAGCCTACCCATGCAAGAAGGAAACAGCCCAGGTGGTGGCTAAGAAGATATTAGATGACATCTTCCCCAGGTTTGGACTTCCTCAGGTAATTGGGTCAGACAACGGACCAGCTTTTGTGGCCCAGGTAAGTCAGGGATTAGCCAAGACCCTGGGCATAAATTGGAAATTACACTGTTCGTATCGCCCGCAGAGCTCAGGGCAGGTAGAAAGAATGAACAGATCTATTAAGGAGACTTTAACCAAATTATCTCTAGAGACTGGCATAGGGGACTGGACTACCCTCCTACCTTCTGCCCTCTTCAGGGCTAGGAATACCCCTTTGCCCTCTTTGTGTAAACTAACTCCTTTTGAAGTGTTGTATGGTGCTCCCCCCCCCGGTGCGAATGCTTTTTGAGCCTTATGATGTTTTCTCTTCCACCTCCACTCCCTTAGCAGCTCGGCTGGCCGCCATCGCTGCCCTACAAAGCCAAGTCTGGAAAGAACTCAGACAGGCATATGAACCCGGAGAATTGACGGTGCCACATCCCTTCAAGCCGGGAGACCAGGTCCTGGTGAGACGGCATCGCTCGCAGACACTGGAGCCTCGGTGGAAGGGACCTTATGTCGTCCTTCTGACCACCCCTACTGCTGTTAAGGTGGACGGCATTGCTTCCTGGGTTCACGCCTCCCATCTGAAACCTGCCCCTGCTGACCTCAACCGTAATGAGTGGAAAGTGGAGCGCACCGAGAATCCTCTCAAGATTCGAGTCCGGCGAACACACTCTAGCCCTGATATGCCCTCTGACTCTAACAATGCTCCTCCTGGCACTGGCTGAAGGAGGACTCGATGAGTCCATAAGCCCAGAAGAACTGGTAAAAAAACTATTTGGAAACCCCTGTGACTGTGTGGGAGGCTATCAACTCAACAGTAGGCTCCTGTACACTCGAGCAGTAGACTGTGGAACTAGAATTGCTTACCTCCAGTCCCCTACTTCTTCCCAAGTGGGGGAAAAATCAGAATGGGTGTGTAGAGAAAAACCTCAACCCTTGCCTCCCTCTTCGGGGGGGAAGTGCCCTGCTCGATGTGTGGAGCTTACTCAAGTTCACTCCCGGTGCTATCGGGAGTATCGAGAGTGTACCAAAAATAACCGGGCATATCTGGTGGCCAGACTCACTGAAACTTACAAGGGGAGCATAGGAGGGAAATGGACAGTTAGTAGGCATAGATCTCCCTATGGAGTCGCAAGTTGCATGGCTGAAGTGGGAGACTTGGTCTGCTGGCCCCTAAAGGCACCCATTCACATCTCGGATGGTGGAGGGCCAACAGACCAGGAAAGAGAAAAAAAGGCCATAGACTGGGCTACAAAGGAAGTGGAGACTAAAATGCCTAAGTGGCCTCGGCACCCCTCCCTCCGACCCCGGATGCCTGCTGAGAAGTTAGATCCAAATACTCATGGCATCCTAGAAGAAACTCACAAACTTCTTAATCTCTCTAACCCTACTCTAGCTGCTGATTGTTGGCTTTGTATGAGAATGGGGGAAAATTGGCCTTTGGCTATCCCTGTCCAACTAGGTAATCTAACCTTTGCTTCTTCTAGCTGTACCTATGTCAAACCCTTTAAGGTAGTCCCCTATAGCTTTGAATCATCTGTTTGCTATTCGCATAACAGCACCGAATCTATAGACCTGGGTCAGGCAGGGGCTACTCAGTGTTCAGAAGTCCTACCTGCTCCCTCTAGCCCAGGGTGTTTACCTCCGGGACGGGCATGGATATGTGGTGGAAATTTGGCTTACTCTCTTTTTCCCCAGAACTGGACCGGAATATGCGTCCCAGCATTAGTGCTCCCCAACATTGACATCATTCCGGGGACAGAGTCCATCCCCTTGCCTAGCATAGATCTCTTAGGCGGCACCCGACGGTCTCGACGAGCTATAATGTTCCTGCCCCTACTGGTAGGGCTAGGGGTAGCGGGTGGACTAGCAACCGGAAGCGCAGGACTAGCCATATCAATAGACAAATATGACAAACTCTCGCAAAAATTAATTTCAGATGTGGACACAGTATATAGTTCCATTAATGATGTGCAGGACCAGCTTGACTCCGTGGCTGAAGTGGTATTACAAAATAGGCGGGGGTTAGATTTGATCCTGGCAGAGCAAGGAGGGCTTTGTGTGGCCTTGCAAGAAAAATGTTGTTTCTATACTAACAAGTCAGGAATAGTGCGAGACAGGATCAGACACCATCAAGAGGAGCTTGCCCAAAGAAGAAAAGAGCTATTAGATGGTCCCTTATGGTCCTTATGGGGTGGGATTCTCCCCTATCTAATGCCCCTACTGGGACCCCTCCTGAGCCTTTTACTTCTGGTAGCCATTGGTCCATGCATAATCAATCGGATCACTGCGTTCATACGAGCCCAGGTTGGGGACGTTAAACTTATGGTATTACGTCAACAATATCAAGAATTAGCTCAGGCAGATAATTTTAATCAGGAAGTGGAGGCCCCTGACCACATTAACTTCTAGGATTAGAAGTTTTTACTACAAGAAGTGGGGAGATGAAAAGGAATAAGATCCATGCCGGGTTTTACTTAGATCCATGCCGGGTTTTACTTAGATCCATGCCGGGTTTTACTTAGATCCATGCCGGGTTTTACTTAGGTTTTACCCAATGATCCGCGCTATCGAGCCGGAAACCCTACCTCACCAATGGTTTGCGTTACTGTGGCGGAAGTCCCGCCTCTACTCCTATCTCACCCAATGATCCGCGCTATCGAGCCGGAAACCCTACCTCACCAATGGTTTGCGTTACTGTGGCGGAAGTCCCGCCTCTACCCCTACCTCACCCAATGATCTGTGTTACCATGGTGGAAACCCAGTCCTCAAGGAAGTGCATCATTCTACTTCCTTCTCCTCCCATTTCCCATCTTATATAAGGGGTAACCAGCCGTAGCACGAGGTCTTTCTGGATCCATGCCGGGTTTTACTTAGATCCATGCCGGGTTTTACTTAGATCCATGCCGGGTTTTACTTAGATCCATGCCGGGTTTTACTTAGGTTTTACCCAATGATCCGCGCTATCGAGCCGGAAACCCTACCTCACCAATGGTTTGCGTTACTGTGGCGGAAGTCCCGCCTCTACTCCTATCTCACCCAATGATCCGCGCTATCGAGCCGGAAACCCTACCTCACCAATGGTTTGCGTTACTGTGGCGGAAGTCCCGCCTCTACCCCTACCTCACCCAATGATCTGTGTTACCATGGTGGAAACCCAGTCCTCAAGGAAGTGCATCATTCTACTTCCTTCTCCTCCCATTTCCCATCTTATATAAGGGGTAACCAGCCGTAGCACGAGGTCTTTCTGGCTTTGCTCTGTGGGAGGAGGCTGTAGACCCTGGTACCAGAATAAAAGAATCCACCTAAGCGTTTGCTTGAGTTGGTTTCCCTTCATTTCTCCGAGACGGAGCAGAATTTGGAATCCTCGGACCGGACAAAGCAACCACCTTAACTTCTGTGCTACCTCACCCACCTCTCTAACACATTTTTGAAGGGAAAATTTGGTGACAATTTAATGCCTCACTCAAGATTTTAAGAATAATTAGTGGCAGAACTAGGACCAAAATTCAAGTCCCTAAATAGTACTTTCAAAATGAATTCTTTGTGAAATGTTTTATGCAGGCTACTTCAACTTGATGTATTATGTATGGTGGCATAATGGGTTTTCTAAATAGTTGGAAAAAGTCTTTACCTTGATTTGACAGATTACTTGAGAGAAGACAAAAAAGATCACAGTAGGTTCTGATGAAAAATTTATAACAGCCACATCTAAATCTGATATTGACTTAGTAAGGTATGTATAGATGACAACATTTAATTCTCTAAAATATGTGTATATTGAAAAAGTGATTTACTCTAGTGAAAGCATCTGACTAGAGTAATTACTAATAATTATTAATAATGTTTGTACTCTCCAGTCTTCCCTCAGTAAATTAATTTTACTTTGTTTTCCTGACTGGATAATTTGTTTGTCTTGCCCACATCAGTTCTTTTGTTGAATTACTAGCATAATTATTCATGAACTAGTTTTCCTGAAACTGTAAAGACTTTGGTTTTTCCTTGTCAATTTGTGGTTTAATAATCATATTAACAACAAAAATGAAGAGATATTTCTATGATGATAAGTACAGGCATAATAAAATGTAAAATTTGATTTTATTTCACTCCTTCAAAAGCTTTAAGTAGAATATTGTTATTGTTTTGTTTGGGGATCATTCTAGAAATGCTCTGGAATTACTCCTGGCTCTACTCAGAGATCATTCCTTGAATTGATAGGTGGAGCAAATGTGGTGCTTGGGATCAAATAGAAGTAAGCTACATGAGAGTAAATTGCCTAAATACTGTCTGTACCTTATCTCTAACCTCAAGTAGTTCTAAATAGGTTCCCTTATTCGTGTCTTACGTTTCTAAAACTCTTAAAATATTTGATGCAAGGGCCAGAGCAATAGCGCAGTGGTAGGGTGTTTGCCTTGCAAGCGGCTGACCCAGGACCAGCCTGGGTTTGATCTCTGGTATCCATATGGTCCCCCAAACCAGGAGCCATTTCTGAGTACATAGCCAGGAGTAATTCCTGAGAGTCACCAGGTTTGGCTCAAAAACAAAACAAACAAACATACAAAAAAAAAAAAACATTTGATGCAATAGTTATTACCATTTTATAGGTGAGGACATTGAAGAATTATACTAAATTATAGCAGGAAAAACAATACCAAAATATTCTTACTATAAAAACTATATAATCATCTTTATTTAATTTAATTTTAGCTTTTATTTTAGGCATCATGATTTGCAGTACTGCCAACCGTAGAGTTTCTTGCAAATATAATTTCAGCACTACATCCTCCATTAAAGTACCTGCTTGTCTCCACTATTGTCCCAGTTTTACCTCCCCATTCTACCACTTCCACATTTTTCAAAAAAAAAAAAAAAAGAAAAAGAAATTGATGCTACTTAAAAATTAAAAAGAAACATTGCACCTTTAGTTGATATATTGTTTATATTGGCAGAATTTTTTCACTGTCAAGTAATACTGTGAACTGAAAAATGTTGCTTTAAGTATGGCCTTATGGCCATTGGTAATGGATGGTAGAGAATTGTAAATGTTTAAATATCTCCTTACAGAGATCAGTTCTTGCTCAGACTAGTAGAATAAAATTAGATTATTTTCAGCATTATCATTACATAATAAATTGACTAATCCATTTTTTTCATATAATATATATCTTATGTTATTTTTACCCTTTTGTGCATTAGAAAATTTTTAAGTTATAATGTTGATTTCTTAGGTGTTATCTATTTTAAGTTTAGATTTACAGCGATATCGTATAAATCTGCATAAATCGTATAAAGTGGTCAAAGATGAGACAGAAATGATTTCAGTGTCAGTGTTCTTTGGGCCACAGAGACATACATATACATAAAGCAATTTCCTTGATAAACAAAAAAATACTGGGTCTGCAAAAATTCTGCCAATATAAACAATGGATCAATTCAAAATGCAAGCTTTCTTCTCAATTTTGGAAAAGTGTCAAGCTTTGAAAAATAATATTACCAGTAGAGTTTGTCCTGCTCATTTGGGGTTTAATTTCTTGCACTGATTAACCCAAAAAATGTAATAAGGTATAGATCTGAAGATTCGCCAACATCTCCAAGAATGGCGCTGATGGTCGCTGAGTGCCACCACATGTGGCCCTGCTTACTAACAGGGTAGCCTTGGTCAAGTACATCAGAATCTGATCACTGTTTGGGATTCTACCCATCGTTCAGCCCTACCTTCCCCACCCCCAAATTGCCCATGAGTTTTACCCCAAGATAGTGATCTTGGAGGCTGAGGTCTATTAGAATGATTAGTAAAAAAAAATAAATAAATTAATTAAATAAATAAATAAATAAATTGGTGAGAATGTGGAGAAAAAGGTTCCCTTATACAGTTTGTGAAAATGTGAATGGTGCAGTTACAATAAAAATAGAAAAATTCCAGGGCCAGAGCCTTTGCCTTGCATGAGGCTGACTTGGGTTTGATACCCAGCATGCCATATGATTCCTGAACCTTCCAGGTGCAAAATCAGGAGTAAACTCTGAGCACCACCAGGTGTGGCCTCAACAACCCTTCAAAAGTAGGAAAAATCCTCAAAACAATTACAATGGAAAAACCAATATTATCTTGGAGTATATAGCTAAAATAAATGAAATCATAATCTTGAAGAAATGTCTGTACTCTTTAGAAATGAGGTATTAATTTGATTACTAAGATATAGAAAGAGAGGGCCCAGAGTGACAGAACAGAGGTAGGGCATTTGCACGCAGCCTACCTGGGACAGACCTGGGTTGGATCTCTGGCATCCCAGATCATCCCCCGAGCCTGTCAGGAGAGATTTCTGAGTACAGAGGTAGGAGTAACCCCTTAGCTCCTCCGGGTGTGGCCCCAAAATGAAAACAAACAAACAAAATATATAGAAAGAAATACAATGGACTGTTTTCGATCATAAGAAAGGAGAAATATATGTCTCTGAGTATCTTATTTTACTATGATACCTCAATATTTTTTTAATTTTTCGTGAATATTCATTTGGTAGTAGAGATAGCAATATCAAGGTCAGGAAGAGTCAACTGAAGATATTTTTCTTTTTAAATACAAGTACAAAGTAAAATGTAGGAAGGGTCCCCAGCATCACTTATGGTCCCTCAGTTCTTCCAGGAGAGATCCCTAAGCACAGATTTAGAAATACATTCTGAAAATCACCAGGTGTGGGAAAAAAGTTCCAAGTATCTTGGAACTTAAATCTTATAGGACTAATGCTTTGTTGGATAAGACTTAGTCTTATTTCAGTTAGACATCATTATCAAATTATTCTTTATAAAATTATCTCCAGTGTTCTCAAAATATACAACACTTCTTAAAATTAATTTATCAAAGTTCATGCAAAATTTAAAAAATAATGAAGAGACACAAGAAAGTGTTAATTTTCTCCAGTGTAAACTAATAATAAATCACCTACTTGAATTCTACAACTGTTGTCTTTTGAGTTGAGTTATAACTGTTAAAGTATTATAACTGTTAAAATACTGGATTTAAAATCATTTTAGAAATATTCAATAAGCTAGAAATTGAAGTTAGGACAGTGACATTGGGAGAAAATAGAGCCATCAGAAAGATATTTTAATCATATATTGTTTGATATTTTGTATTCCTAAATCTCATGATCCATAAAAAAAAGACTCAAATATTTAAGTCTTATTTTACTTGTTGTTTTTTCTATTTATTTAGCAATGCTAACACCTTGCATGATATACCCGAAAAGTCCCCTTTTTCAATTAAATTTATCAAAATATTTATCCAGAATAATTGCTGATATCTATTTATATATGCACTGAAATATTTGAAAAAAGAAATAGCTATACTTTTCAAATCTTGCATCATGTCTTTTCACTGTTATAAAATCGTATTATTTCTTTGTGTATATTATAGGATTGGCATCATAAAACAAAACATTTGTGACAGTTTACAAATTTATTATTGCACTTGACATTTTCATATTTTAAAGAATGATTCTTTGCAGTTAAATGAATCAAAAGAGATTAAATTTTCTTAAATAATTCAGTCCTTTCAAAGTTTATTTTTATGTTAACATTGCTCAATCAAACCATAATTTGGTTTGGGTTTTCAAAGATTGTAGCACTAATCTCTGTTCATCTACTATAGGTTGATGCATTTTTATTTTTGTCTTGCTATCTTAAAATTCTGATTTTTCTGTCTAATCTTTGCAATTAAATATATTCACATTAGTGAATTTCAACAAAAATATTAATAGCTATAGAAAAGTGTACTTTGGTAGTGGTTTTTGACTAATATACTTTTTTTTTATAAGAAAATGATGCAAAGAAAGAGGAAAAGGTAAAGTTACAGTGGAAGGACAATCACCCATAAACAGAGTTCTCAGAAGAAATCCCCTTGCTGACGCCTAAATTTTGAACTTACAGTCAATGAACATTGAGAAAAATAAAACAGAACCCATGTACAATTACTTTGTCCACAAGTCCCCAGATTGTAGTACATTATAACATTTCTTAGCAGTACACAAAGCAATCTAAAGCCATGAAATTTATGTGACTCCTTAAACATTGAAGGTATAGTACTTTTTTTACATTTTCATGCACATGCATAGTAGTTTAAGTTAACCTCAAAAGTTTAAGTGTTTTTTTTTAAGGTTTAGAGTCAAAGGAGCACAGTAAAAACAGTACTAGAGTGGCAAGTATTGTTTGCATAGGCCCACCAAAATATGGGGGATATGGAAAGGAAAAGCCATGGCCTAAATACAAGGAGACCCTACCCCTGAAGTTTCCAGGAATAAGACCAACTCTAGGCTCCAGGCAAACTAGTTTGTTCAATCCAAGTCATTGTCTGTAGTGCCAATACAGTTTTCTTTTTCACATAGTCTCTGCTGTTGGCATCAGATTTCTGTATTAAAAGATCCTGGAATCTGCATATCCTACATTAAAGTCAGGCTGGTGTGGAGCAACTTCTAGTTTCACCTCACAATTAAAGGGCAATGCAGAAAGCCTAGGGGAACCTTCAAGCTACTCCAAGGGACCCACCTCGCTGTCTTGCCCAGGCATGTGGTTCCCCTAGGCTTTCCCCCATTCCCCATCCAGCTCCTTAGGGAGGGTTGAGTGGGGATTTTGAACTTCCGGCCTCCCAACTCTTGAAGGACCTTTATTCTTTCCGAGCCAGGAGTCTCGGCCAGCATGGGGTTTGGCAGGCCTCTGCCATGCCAAAGGCCTTTTTAACCAGGCCTAGTGGGGGTGTGGGACTTGACTAATATATTTGAGAAATCAATGTTAGGAATTAAAAAGTTTAATGTTTATGAATACTATCCAACTGTATTTCAACTAAATGGACAAGAAAGCTACTAGGAGAGCTTCGGATATGCACTGAGCACCACTCCATTTGAGTTCAGGATATACCATTGCTCACTTTTTATCTACCAATTTGCGTATGGGTGAAGCTCATCTCGATTCAGCAGCAAATCATGGACTTTGTCAAAGAAACGCCACTGAAAGCTTAATGTTTATCTATATTTTTACTAGTTTTATCTGGCCATAAACAGCCTTATACATGCCTCACTCCTCCTGAAAGAAGGCAAGTTTATCAATAAGAACAGAGTAATGTTGATGTTTTACCCTACTAATTTTCCAAAAGAATTTTATCTGACAAATTAAAATCTAGCTAAATTCTTAATCATGTAAATGTCATTAAATATGATTGTAATATATACATAATCCTATAATTTAACAATATGGAAAATGTTTGGTTTATTGGAGAAGAATGATTTCCCCCATAATCTTGTGTTTGTAATTCTAGCATGATCAGAGAGCCTTATGCAACAGGGAGTGGTGGAAGTGGACCTTTAATTATGGTGAGACTAATTAAAGAAATAATAGAGAGCACCCAGATCTACCATTGAGAGATATTTTATATACATCATAATGTTCAGGACTTCACTTTTGAAATCAGAATCTTTTGTTTAGCCTCAGTTTTTGATGTCATGCAGTTAGTGCCCAGAAGAGGTGAGCAGAACTTTTCTTGGCTGATAAGTATGATCAAGTCACATTCTGTGATATGACATATTTTCTACACATATACCCTTGCAGTGAGGTACATTTTCTTTAAATCTAAAACTACTCCACATTATGAAACACTCCTTTTAAATAGTATTTCTTAAAAAGTGGTTTTTAGATAATTGCTTTGTTTAAGCACAGTGCTTACAAAATTGTTCATTATTGAGTTTCTGTCACAGAATGTATACCACCCTTCTCCAGTGTACTTTTTCACCAATATTGCCCCAATTTCCCTCCCATTTACTACCACCCCCATCTCTGGGGCAGACATTTTGCTTTCTTCACTCTCTTTCTCTCTATTCTCTATCGCTCTTTCACTCCTCTCTTTCTCTGTCTTTCTCTCTCTGTCTCTTCTTTTAGACACTGGTTTCCACTACTATTAATAAAGGGGTACCATGCATGTCACTTTAAGATTTTTTTTTACATTTTACCCCAATTAACAATCCTTAGTGGATTTTAAATTTCTTATCTCCCAAACTTCCTTTAATAGGGAAGGCAAGTATATAATATCAGTTAATGCTCTATAAAAAATATTCTCAATCTTATGGCAGAAACGACCAACTTAATTCTCAATCTACAATAGAACATAATGAACAGTGTGAATCTACCCTTATCTATCAAACTATTTTTATTAGACTAAACAATGCAAGTTTAGTTATCACATGGAAGAGACAATACTGATATAGTCATTAAAAACAAATAATTAAAACTCAACAAAAATTATATTTCCTATTAATATTTTGAATTGTTCAAAAAATATAAAATAAAATATGTTTCATGAATTTTAGTTGTGAATGATTTTCTTTATGATGAAGATTATTATGTTTAATGATCTGAATCATATCTTTTAACAGTCATGATAAATCTTATAAAACCAAACAGAAATTGGGCGTCAAAGAGTTTCAAATTAAAAAATAATAAATAAAATACCCTCTCAGGATGAGTTAACTTTTAAAAATTAATTATCTCTCAGTTTACATGTTCAGATATCTTTTGTTATGTTCTCCTGCTACATAAATGTGTACTTCTATCATATCAAGGTAAAGATAAATCTATATAATTTAATAATTAAAATCCAAATAGTTAAAAAGATGAAAATTTTACTTACATTTTTTCATATTCTCAAGCTGTGTATAAGCTTTTTTTTATCACTCTTTTTTTTGTTTGTTTGTTTTTTGTTTTTTTGGGTCACACCTGGCAGCGCTCAGGGATAATCCTGGCTTTATGCTTAGAAATCACCCCCAGCAGGCTTGTGGGACCATAGGGGATGCCAGGATTTGAACCACCGTCCTTCTGCTTACAAGGCAAATGCCTTACCGCTGTGCTATTTCTCCAGCTTCGCTCTTAGTCTTTACATAAGGTTTTTGGTATTATATAAGTTTACTATAGATCAAGGATATTTCAGATTAGATAAATCTATGGACAAAAACCTAGATATGTGTCTCCTTCCAGACCAATGTACTCTATCTTACCCTGCTATCTATACTAATTAAATTTTTACAAATTGGATAATTCACACTAATGATACTTACCAATTCTTTTATGTGAAGCACAAGGAATTGACTATGCTGAGAGTATAAGTAATTTACACTACTTGAAAAAACAAATATCAGTTATGCCAAGCAAAAAAAATTTTTTATACAACAGAATTAATACTTTTATTGTCCTTGGTACTCTGTCTTTTGCTTTATTTGAGGTAAGTAGGCTACTTAAATTTATTTTCCATTGGGGTAAATCATGCTGACAAATTTATCTGTCAAGGTTATCAAGGTCAAAGTGAAGTAAAAATGGAAGTAACCTTTTATAAAAAATTACAAGTTAATAGCAATTTTGCTTATTATAAGAGTTATGACTAGATAAAAGAAAAATTAAAATTAAAACAACCTGTAGATATCTCATATAATGTAAGCTAACTACAGTTAAAAGTTTTCAAATAAGTAAAATACATGTAAAAAAAGTAGTCAAATTTAAATATTTAGTAAATTTTAAATTATATAGTCTAACAATTTAAGTGTCTTCAAAAATAAAAATTGCTAATGTAATAAATGATTAATATACTATTCCTAGTAATAGTAATGTATACAATTCTAGAAAGATCTTTGTAAATATGAAATAAATACTTAGCTTTTTAATTTAAAGCTTTGTAATTTGGTGGGAGAGCTTTTGGGTTGTTGGGTTACACCTGGTGGCACTTGGGTTACTTTTAGCTCTGTACTCAGAAATCACTCCTGGCAGGAGCAAAAACCATATAGTATTGCCAGGAATCAAACAAGAGTCTGTCCTGGGTTGGCTGCGTGCAAGGCAGCCCTACTGCTGTGCTATCACTCTCACCCCAAAAGCTTTGTAATTTTTAGAGCTATGCAAGTAAAGTTTTAGATATACAATGTTTAAACCTATCACCAGCATCAATCCTATCATCAATGTCAACCTCTCTCCACCAATGTTCCAAGAGTACAACCCTTACCTTCTCCCCAAACACACTCACACCAACCTGCCATCATAACAGGCATCTTTTTAAATCTGGTTGTTAGAGTTTGGGCCTCATGATTTTATTGTTGTTGACATCATGGCTTGGATAGTTAGTTCTGCTCTTTCTTAATACCACCAAGTTCCTGAGTCTCCTTGGTCCCTGTCCTCCATTAGAATGTTCTAGAAAACCCACATTTAGACCACTGCATTTCTTCATGCAGTTATCTTAAAAACTACATATAGGAGATATTATATTCTATTTATCCCTTTTCATCTGACTTACTTCATTTAACATGTAATGTTCCAGTTTCATCCATGTTGCAGCAAATTACATGATTACATAATCTTTTACAGCTATAATATTCCATTGTATAAGTGGAACGATGACCTCCTCATTATCTGCTCATCTGTTGTTGGACATCTAGGTTGAATACAACTCTTAGCTCATTTTATTGAGTGCTTCAATGACCATAGGTGTGCATATGACCTTTTGAATGTATATTTTTCTGTCCTGGAGATAGATACTCAAAGTGAATTTACTAGGTTTTTATAGCTAAATTGTGCATTTATTGATAATCTTCCATACTGTTTTCCATAGGGATTGAACCACACAACATTCCTATCAACAGTGAATGGAAATCCTTTTGTCACCATATCTTCATCAATACAGATTGTTTCCAGTATTTTTGATATGTGCCTTTCTCACTGGTATAAGATGATACCTTATTTTTGTTTTGACTTGGATTTTTCTAATGATAAGAGATGATGAGCATTTTTATGTTCCTTTTGGCCATCTGTTGGGTCTTCCTCAGAGAAGTGTCTGTTCATTTACTCTTCCCATTTTTGATGGAAGTTTTAGAGTTGGGGCAGTGACCTTTATGAGTACTTTACAGATTATAGATATCAACCTGTTTTGAACACATTTAATGCAAACATTCTCTTTCACTTATTTAGTTTTTTTTTTGTGTTTTAACACCATTTCTTTTGCTATGCCAAAACTTATAGTTTGATGTAGTACCACTTATTCAGATTTGATTTAGTGGCCTTGACCATTATTATCATATCTTTGAAGGCTCTATTGAGTGTCATGCTTATGTTTTCCTCAATGTACTCTATAGATATAGCTCTAATTTCATGGTCTTTGATCCGCTTGTGTTGATTTTTGTATAATTGTGAGATATAAAACCAGTTTTAATTTCTTACATGTGGTTAATTATTGTCCAATATTTAATGAAAAGGCTGTCTATATTCCATGTTGTCAGCTGCTTTGTAAAAAATTACTTTACTGTACACTTGAGGGTTTGTCACTGGCTATTTTATTCTGATTCACTCATAAAAAGTCTATCTTTTTTCCAATAGCATGCTATTTTGATCACTATGGCTTTGTAGCACAGATTCAAGTTAGATAATGAGATGCCTCCCAATTTCTTGTTTTTTAGTATGGTTTCATCTATACAGGATATTTTTTGGTTCCACAAAAACTTTATAATTTTTATTATTAAATAATTTATTTAAACACCATGCAAATATAATTGTAATTGGATTTCAGTCATAACAAGAACACTCCCCTTCCCATCACCAATACCCTCATTTCTTTCCTCTCCCACTGCCCGCCTATATTTGAGACAGGCTTTCTATATCCCTCACTCTCTAACATTTTTATGACAATTCTCAGCATATTTATTTCTCTAACTACCCTCACCACTTTTGTGGTGAGCTTCATATCTTGAGCCAGTTCTTCCAGCTCTCATCTCTAGGAATTATTTCAATATCTTTAATTTTTTTTAAACCCATAGATGAATGAGACTATTCTGTGTGTATCTCTCTATCCCTCTGACTAATTTCACTCAGTATAATAGATCCCATGTACACCCATGTATAAGAAAATTTCATGCCTTCATATCTCCTGACAGCTGCATAATATTCCATTGTGTATATGTAAAATAGTTTTTTTTTTACTATTCATTTGTTGAAGGGCATCTTGGTTATTTCTAGAGTCAGGCTATTGTAAAAAGTGCTGTGGTATGAGGTGGTATCTCATCGTTGTTTTGATTTGCATCTCCCTGATGATTAATGATGTGGAGCATTTTTTCATGTGTCTTTCGGCCATTTGTATTTCTTCTTTGTCAAAGTGTCTGTTCATTTCTTCTCCCCATTTTTTGATGGGATTAGATATATTTTTCTTGTAAAGTTCTGTCAATGCCTTGTATGTTTTGGAGATTAGCCCCTTATCTGATGGGTATTGGGTAAATAGTTTCTCCCACTCAGTGGGGTGCTCTTGTATCCTGGGCACTATTTCCTTTGAGGTGTGGAAACTTCTCAGCTTAATATATTCCCATCTGTTAATCTATGCTTTCACTTGCTTGGAGAGAGCAGTTTCCTCCTTGAATATGCCTGTAGTCTCAATGTCCTGGAGTGCTTTGCCACTTGTTGTTCTATATATCTTATGGTTTCAGGTCTGATATCGAGGTCTTTAATTCATTTGGATTTTTCCTTCATACATGATGTTAACTGGGGGTCTAAGTTCAATTTTTTGCAAGTGGCTAGCCAGTTGTGCCAACAACTGTTGGCACAGTTGAAGAGGCTTTCTTGCTCCATTTAGGATTTCTTGCTCCTTTATCAAAATTAGGTGATTTTACATCTGGAGAACATGCTCTGAGTATTCAAATCTATTCCACTGATCTGAGGTCCTGGCTTTATTCCAATACCATGCTGTTTTGATAACTATTGCTTTGTAGTAAAGTTTAAAGTTGGGGAAAGTAATTCCTCCCATATTCTTTTTCCCAGTGATTGCTTTAGCTATTCTAGGGTTCCAAATTGAATTCCAAATGAATTTCAAAAGTGCCTGATCCTCTTCTTTGAAGAATGTCATGGGTATCTTTTGAGGAATAGCATTAAATCTGTACAATGATTTGGGGAGTATTGCCATTTTGATGATGTTAATCCTGCCAATCCATGAGCAGGGTATGTGCTTCCTTTTCCGCGTGTCCTTTCTTATTTCTGTAGCAGAGTTTTATAGTTTTCTTTGTATAGGTCCTTCACATTTTTAGTCAAGTTGATTCCAAGATTCTTGAGTTCGTGTGGCACTAGTGTGAATGGGGTTGTTTTTTTTTAATGTCCATTTTTTCCCTTTTATTATTGGTGTATAGAAAGGCCATTGATTTTTGTGTATTAATTTTGTAACTGCCACATTGCTACATGAGTTTATTATTTCTAGAAGCTTTTTGGTAGAGTCTCTAGGGTTTTCTAAGTAGAGTATCATGTCATCTGCAAACTGAGAGTGCTTGACTTCTTTCTTTTCTATCTGGATTCCCTTGATATCTTTTTCTTGCCTAATCGCTATAGCAAGTACTTCCAGTGTTATCTTGAATAGGAGTGGTGAGAGAGGACAGCCTTGTCTTGTGCCAGAAATTAGAGAAAAGGCTTTCAGTTTTTCTCCATTGAGGAGAATATTTGCCTCTGGCTTGTGGTAGATGGCCTTAACTATATTGAGAAAGGTTTCTTCCAGTCCCATCTTCTGAGAGTTTTGATCAAGTATGGGTGTTGGACCTTATCAAATGCTTTCTCTGCATCTATTGATATGATCATGTGATTTTTATTTTTCTTGTTATTGATGTTCTGTATTATATTGATAGATTTACAGATGTTAAACCATCCTTGCATTCCTGGGATAAAACCTACTTGATCGTAGTGGATGATCTTCTTAATGAGGCATTGAATCCTATTTGCCATGATTTTGTTGAGGATCTTTGCATCTGTGTTCATCAGCAATATTGGTCTGTAATTTTCTTTTTTTGTAACATTTCTGTCTGGTTTAGGTATCAAGGTAATGTTGGCTTCATAAAATCTATTTGGAAGTGTTCCTGTTTTTTCTATTTCATAAAAGAGTCTTGCCAGGATTGATAGTAGTTCCTCTTGAAAGGTTCGAAAAAATTTATTAGTGAATCCATCTGGGCCTGGCCATTTTTTTGGGGGCAGACATTTGATTACTGTCTTAATTTCCTCAATAGTGATGGGGGTGTTTAGATATGCTACATCCTTTTTGTTCAACCGTAGAAGATTATAAGAGTCCAAGGATTTATCCATTTCTTCCAGGTTCTCATTGTTAGTGGCGTAGATTTTCTCAAAGTATTTTCTGATTACCCTTTCAATCTCTGGCATATCAGTAGTGATCTCTCTTTTTTCATTCCTAATACGAGTTATCAAGTTTCTCTCTCTCTTTCTTAGTTAGTTTTGCCAGTTGTCTATCAATCGTGTTTATTTTTTCAAAGAACCAACTTCTGCTTTCATTGATCTTTTGGATTGTTTTTCAGGTTTCCACTTCGTTGATTTCTGCTCTCAGCTTTGTTATTTCATTCTGTCTCCCTATTTTTGGTTCCTTTTGTTGAGCACTTTCTAATTTTATGAGCTGTGTTATTATGCTGTTCAGGTATGCCCCTTCTTCTTTCCTAATGTGTGCTTACAAAGCTATAAATTTTCCTCTTAGTACCGCTTTTGTTGTTTCCCATAGGTTCTGATAGTTTGTGTCTCCATTGTCATTTGTTTTTAGGAAGGTTTTGATTTCCTCTTTAATTTCATCTCAGTCCCACTGGTTATTCAGTATTTGGCTATTTAACTTTCAGGTATTAAAGTTTTTCTTCTGTGTCCCTTTGAAGTTCACATATAATTTCAGGGCCTTGTGGTCTGCGAAGGTAGCCTGCAAAATTTCTATCTTCTTGATATTATGGAGGTATGTTTTATGTGCTAGCATGTAGTCTATCCTGGAGAATGTCCCATGTACATTAGAGAAGAATGTATACCAGGTTTCTGGGGGCGGAGTGTCCTATATATATCTGCTAGGCCTCTTCCATTTCTCTTCTCAGGTCTAGTATATTCTTGTTGGGTTTCAGTCTGGTTGACCTATCAATTGTTGGCAATGCCGTGTTGAGGTCTCAGGGTGTTTTGTCTGAGGTCTCTTTTAGTTGGTACTCTTTGGGCATGCAGGATTTGATTGCGTGTATTCTTTAGCTCTGGTAGTTTCTCTTTAATGATGTTTTTGACCGTTGATTCTTCCTGGAGATTTTCTTCCTGGGTCTCTGGGACTCCAATGACTCTTAAGGTGTTTCTGTTAAGCTTATCATAGACTTCTGTTTTCATCTGTTCCCATTCTTTGAGTAATTTTTCCATTGTTTGATCATTTGCTTTAAGGCTTTTTTCCAATCTCTTCTGCTGTATGGAGTTGTTATTCATCTCATCTTCCAGTGTACTAATTCTATCCTCAGCTGCTGTTAACCCGTGGGAAAGCTCATCATGTTTTTCTTCAATTCATCTACTGAGTTTTTCAGACCTGTTATTTGACCTGAAATTTTAGTTTGGAGATTTCTGATTTCTATCTTCATATTCTCTTGATTCTTATTAGTGTTCTCTTCTATACTTTCTTTGAATATCTGAAGAAGGGGTTTTTGTATTGGATTTTTGTGTGTCTAGAGTATATCCCTAGGAGTGGCCTAGCTGGATCAAATGGGATCTCAATTACCAGTTTTTTTTTTTTTGCGGAATCTCCATATTGTTTTCTATAAGGGTTGGACTAGAGACATTCCCACCAGCAGTGTATGAGAGTTCCTTTCTCCCTACATCCCCATCAGCACTCATTTTTGTTGTTCTTTGTGATGTGTGCCAGTCCCTGTGTTGTGAGATGGTAACTCATAGTTGTTTTGATTTACATCTCCCTGATGATTAGTGATGTTGGACCATTTTTTTCATGTACCCTTTGGCCATTTGTATTCTTCTTTGAGAAGTTATTCATTTCCTCTCCCCACTTTTTGATGGGGTTAGATTATTTTTCTACTTAAGTTCTCTCAGTACCTTGTGTATCTTAGATATCAGCCCCTTATCTGATAGGTATTGGGAAATAGCTTCTCCCATTCTGTGGGTCGCACAAGCTTTATATTTTATTGTTCTAAGTCCTTAAAGAATTGTTATTTTTGATAGAAATTGTATTAAATGTATTAAATGTATTAAATATTATATTAGATTAGATGAAATGGTCATTTTGATAACTTTGGTTTTTCTCATCTATGAACATAGAATGTTTTTCCATTTCCTTAGGTCTTCTTTAATTTCTTTCTTAATTGTTTAAAACTTTTTGCTTTATTTCTCTCATCTCTTTTATTAAATTGATTCCTAAATACATACTTGTTTTTAACACTATTTTAAATGTGATAGACACTTTGATTGCTTTCCCCTCTGAGCCATTATGTGTATTAAAAATGCAACTTATTTTTGTGTATTGACTTTGTAGCTGGATACTATTCTATATTACTTTATTGTTTGTTGAAGTTTTTGTGTGTGTGTACTCTGGGGTCTTCAATGGATAGCATATGTCACCTGCAAATATAGTTTGACTTTCTCCTTTTTATTTTGATCTCTTTTATTTCCTTCTCTTGCCTGATTGCTGTTGCTAGGACTTATATTATGTTGAATAAGAGTGGAGACAATGAATATCCTTTTCTTGTATCTGACCTCAGTGGTTATTCTTATAGTTTTTCACAATTAAGAATAATATTGACTATGAAATTTTTTTTTATTTCTTAGTTTTCTTTTTTTTGGGGGGGTCACACCCAGCAGCACTCAGGCAATACTCCTGGCCCTGTGCTCAGAAATAGCTCCAGGCAGGCACAGTGGACTATATGAGATACCTGAATTCAAACCACAGTCCGTCTTGGATCAGCTGTCCTATTGCTGTGCTATCTCTCCAGCCCCTGACTATGGGATTTCTTTTTTTTTTTTTTTTTTTTTTTAGTTTTTGGGCCACACCCGGCAATGCTCAAGGGTCACTCCTGGCTGTCTGCTCAGCAATAGCTCCTGGGAGGCACAGGGGACCATATGGGACACCAGGATTCAAACCAACCACCTTTGGTCCTGGATCGGCTGCTTGCAAGGCAAACACCGCTGTGCTATCTCTCCGGTCCCTGACTATGAGATTTCTATATATAACTATTACTATCTTGAGGAAGTTTTCTTTCATGCTTAATTTGTTGAAGGTTTTAGTCATGAATGGATGTCAGATATTCTCAAATGCTTTACTTCCAAAATTAAGTTTGTACCTAGTTTTGCCTCATATTAACTGACATTTTGAAAAAAAAGCATAACTAAATCTCACACATCTGAGGTAATTTCTTTCTTAAATTAGTCCCATTTATGTTATAATCTATAATGTTAAACATAGCTGACAATTGGCATCAAAGTTCAGTTATATTTATTTGTATTAGATTTTTAAAATTGCTCTGGGAAGCCCTAAATTTACACTCCTGAGTGTGAAATCAGTACTGAAAATTTAGTCTCCAAAGAGTTAAAACATGAACAAAGTTCTAAAGTTTATTTTTTACTATATTATGCCAATATAGATTATAAAAGGCTTGGACTAGATTTGATCATGTGAAAGAACAAAAAATATTTAAATTTTGTGGGAGGAGTTTAAAAGAATAATGGAGGCCTTTGAATTTCCCATTCAAAGTGTCCCATTTAAGTTGCCATTGTATATTTCATCTTAATATTACCATCACTTTTCAGTAACAATAAAAGAACTACCGTATTTGCTGGCGTATAAAACGACTGGGCGTATAAGACGACACCCTAATTTTGCAGTTAAAACATAGGTTTAGGCCTATATTCGCTGTATCAGACAGAACGTTCCTGTGCTGCAACTGTATGTACCACAGTGAGCCAATCACAACAAGCAAAGGTTCAAAGTTTATACTGTAATAGACTTCCTCTCTGACTCTAGCCAATCTGAGCAGGCTTTTTAAAGTGTAGATTCGGGTCCAGAACATTGTCTAATTTGCATGCATAAAAAGCCTGCTTGGATTGGCTGAGTTAGAAAGGCGGTCTGAGCAGCCTTGCATTGACTGGTGCAGGATCGAGTTGGAAAATTCGTTTTGTGGCAATATTCAGACAATTTTTGTTTAGCGGCATATTAAAGCATTTTTTGGAATATACTCGGCGTATAAGATGACCCCCGATTTTTGTTTGACTTTTTTTGTTTGTTTGTTTCAAAAGTCTTAGATGCCAGAAAATACAGTAATAGCTAAGTGATAGAAGCATAACTTCACACACAGAAAGTATTAGGGTTGTATTAGAGGTAGGATAATACTATAGCCATGTTGAGTGTTGTTTTGCAAAACCAAAGAATATTGTTTAAATTTTCTAGTTGTTAACATTTCTGAAACAGAATCTTGCCTTTAAATGTATGGATAGGTGCTATGTATTATTAAATACTTTAGAGTGGTTTAGAAATAGATATTTACTATTGTTTACTCAGTTATTATAACCTCAGATTATAAAAATGAAAGATTTTCTGTGACCTTCAAATGAAAGTAGACATGAGGACATCTAGGGAGATAGCATGACTAGTTTAAGATGAACACTCAACGTTTTCATTTTATTTTACTAATCATATATAAGTATTTCTTTGCTGACTTTGACCATCCAGCCTTAGTTTAATATGAAATTGCACTTTGTGAGGTAGAGCAGAGGATAACACTGGCTTTTAATCTGGTGATAGCAGTAAATGAATGAAGACTGGAGATATCTTGTCATTTATCTGCACTAGCTTGTTTTGTTCATGGAGCATTGATTACAAAGCAGTAGCTGTACTCATATTGTAGTCTTCTTTATTACAATAGCCTTGGTCACCTTGGTGACTATGTTCTATCTGACCTTTTATTTTAAAAAAAGCTTTTCTTTCCATCTTATGAATCCCAAGTACCTTAATGAATACCTCTATATGTAGCCCCTATTGTGCAAAGTTGTAATAAAGTAAAGACACTGCAATTGAAATGCACATAACAGTAATCTTCGTAGCAAAGACAGTCAGTGTCAGAGATTACAGAAGAAGCAGTTTGAGTGAAATGGGAGGACATTATGGATTATCTATGGGTTAGTGAACAAGAGACTCTCTTAACCTCATCAGCAGGTCATTCACTTTGGATTCTAATTTTCTTTTAGATATGGAGCCCATTGTTTATAATGCTGCTCTAATGACAATCTCTTCCCCTCTACTGATTTGTCACTAGCACCTTATTTGAGGTTCTTTTAATAAGCATATGCAATATAAGCTGCACATTATAAAAGTGAAGAAATCCCCTCCTAGGTCTTATTATTTTCACCCCTGTAATTGGAATATACTCGTTTAAAGAAGCTATTTCCTACATTAACCATGTAATTCTAGAACAGATTTGTAGATTCTTGATCTTAAAATTATAAAGTAGAAATGGTTTCATTATATTTTTCCTTTTCAAATTTTCATTTTTCTTCATAGATGTCTTTGTCCGAAGCTTCTTACGACATGAGTCTCTCATATGATAACCCTTGTTTAATCACTTTAAAAATCATCAGATAAACTGTCCTCACTTTCATATGCTGAACAGCACTTCACAAAGTGGTCAGTAAGCCTGATTTTGTCAGATTCCAGGAAGAGAGAACTGGCATGCTAATAAAGCATAAAAATAGCTGATAAACAACTCTTATGATTGGGTTAATAAAAAATACTTCATATAACAGGTATGGATGAATAAAGAAACACAATCAATATATAAATTTCATAAAGTAGACCTCTTGTAAGAGAGAACTATTGCATGTCAATAGCTATCTACTGGATGCAAGTTATGGGTATATTTACACTCTAGAGAATTGTAAGAATTTATGATTACCAGGTGTAACTTGCTGATATAAGGGAGAAAACAGCATGATAAATGCTGAATATTCAGATCAAGGTCATTCAGAGATTTTGTGTCAGTGTAACAGCAAAGATTCAGAACTTGTGACTTCTAGCACCATGTCCTTTTTTTTTTCTTTTTTTTGGGTTTTTAGGCCACACCTGGTGACGCTCAGCAGTTACTCCTGGCTATGTGCTCAGAAATTGCTCCTGGTTTGGTTTATGGGACTGCGGGGTATCAAACCGTGGTCCGTCCTAGGCTAGCACGGGCAAGGCCTTACTGCTTACACCACTGCTCCAGCCCCACACCATGTACTTTTAATGTATTGATCATCACATACTAATCATTAGTGTTAACACAAACAGTAATTTGAGAATATACTTCATTGAAAATAGACTATTTTCGAATATCAGACATGGTTCAAATTTAGGACTATGGGGCCCGGAGAGATAGTACAGCAGCGTTTGCCTTGCAAGCAGCCAATCCAGGACCAAAGGTGGTTGGTTCGAATCCCGGTGTCCCATATGGTCCCCCGTGCCTGCCAGGAGCTATTTCTGAGCAGACAGCCAGGAGTAACCCCTGAGCACCGCCGGGTGTGACCAAAAAACAAAAAACAAACAAACAAACAAAAAAAAATTAGGACTATGGTCATGTTAATGTGAACTGAACAATGTGTCTTCTCGATGAAAGGACGACAATTTTAATCCCTTTCTGAGAAACCTCATAGTCACTTGAAACTTAAGACTCACAGACCCACATTTCTATATCTTTAGACTTCAAGTTTCTTGGTGGTTAAGTGATATGAAAACAATGTGGGTTTTTTAATCAGTCACAAAGCAAGTAAACCAGAGGTGTCAACATTCTGGAGTTTGTTAATTCATCAGTTTCAATGTTACAAAATCTTGTTTATTCACCAGAATTCTATTGGTTTTGCTTTTATTTCTGTACTGCTGTTTCCTGGTATCAGGGATAGTCTGAGTCAGGCAGGGAAAATTTTATTTCTGCCAGCAACTCCTTTTCAGAGTAGAGGAAAACTTTTCCACTGTATTTCCCCCATTAGATTTACTCTTACAGAACATTAGTCAGAATTATATCACCTGTCTTGTCTCAACCAATCATTGTCATGAAAATAAAATTACCAGAGTTGAATTAGAGTAATCAACCTTCAATTTCCTTGAAGTACAAAGTCTGAGACTGTCTTGGACAAAAATCAGAGTTCTGTTGGTAATAATAATTTTTTATTT
Source organism: Suncus etruscus (assembly GCF_024139225.1). Taxonomy (NCBI): domain Eukaryota; kingdom Metazoa; phylum Chordata; class Mammalia; order Eulipotyphla; family Soricidae; genus Suncus; species Suncus etruscus. Next base: position 30,199,857 of record NC_064848.1, read on the forward strand.
TTTTATTTTTGGTTTTTGGTCCACACCCACACTCGGTGGCACTCAGGGGTTACTTCTGGCTCTGCACTCAGAAATTGTTCCAGGCTTGGGAGACTGTTGTGTATGTAAACATTTTATGGTATTATTATGTTTCTGACCCTACCCTGATCAATGATTGTGCCCTACCCTAGGGTGTGACCTGGCATTCTGCCCTCACCCTAAGGTAGTACCTGATTCTGCTTCCACCATTGCGTGGTATCTGATCCCACCATTGGGTGGTACCTGATTCTGGGGGATAAAAACAAGGGTCTGTGGAAGGCAGGGGCTTTTGGCTGGAACTGATGCTGAGGCTTTGGACTTCAGTCTTGTCCACCGAATAAAGGTAATATTTCCACAAGCCTGACTGTCTTTGAGCTGTTTATCCGCCACTTCACCTCTCAGAACTGCCGGCTGAACAGGGTGGCAGACGCGTGCTCCAAACTGGAGGGGAAAGACCTCATCCTCCATCCCTCCATCAGTCAATCTCTTCAGGGACAGACTTGCAACAGGGGACCATATGAGATACCAGGGACCAAAATGAGGTCTATGTGCAAGGCAATTGATCTACCACTGCACTATCACTCCAGCCCAATAATAATTATTATTATTAGGAAGCATCTGTAGGATTATAATGATTATCTCATACAACATCTCTGAATTGCTAGATATGTGTTTCTTTTAGAAGATATTTAGTATGTAAAATACTATGAAAATTCAAGATTCTTCAGCATGTACATAATAGTTACTATTACTTGTCACAGTCTGGAAACATCTATTGCATGCAGTAATATGATTCCTGAGAATATGTACTTCTCTGCCAATTATGACAGATTTGTCTTACTTGGAGAATTCATTATTTTACACATAAAGAGAAAAATCATAAAATATTAGAAAAAATAATGTTGGTCTAGATTGTTGTTGGCAATCATTCTTTGTAAAAGCTGAAATAGCTTATTAAGAGGTATTTGGGGAAGAGGAAACCTGCTTTTACCCAAAACAAAGGCATTTCCCAGCTTCCTCTTTTATTTTAACTTACCTCTTTGACATGCAAAAGTTCACCTAGACTAGATTAACTTTTGTCTATGACTAGATCCTCCATGCCCATTTTGGATTTGAACTGATAAGTAAAAAGAGGTTTTGATTTGGTGGTTCCAGAGACCATGAGGTGAGAAGCCACCCATTCTCTCTCTGATGACTGTCTTGGTATATTATTTACAGGGTGACCTTGTTTCAGACCATCTTAGGGTGGAAATAAGGCATGTGGATTATTTACATTTGGTGTTCAAACAGGGACTCAGGGACCTGAGAAGACCCCAGTGATGGTGAGTGACAGGATGCTCTGGTGAAAACTCTTCATGACAGCCTTATTGAGCTAGACTAAATTGCTGTGCCTTTTACTGGAATATTGGTGCACATGGCCACACTTCTGAAGTTTCATGATGCTTTGGTCCATCTACCTGCATTTCTTGCTCTCAACTGTACATATCAGATTCCCTAATATACTTTCTCACACCTACTTCAAGAGGGGAGGGGTACCTTCCTACAAAATTAGAGTGACCCCCATCTACCACTTTGAAAAGTCGGCTACCACCTCTGCAGATTCATAGTCTGAAAACAATTCAACAAGCAATACCCCAATACTCCAAATACTGAATCTATTGGACAGGCCAGTGGGGAAATTTAAGTCCTGGCCATTGTCAAATGGTTCAATGTCCAGAATGGTGACAGGTTTTTGAACAAAAATGACACCAAAGAAGATAACTGTGTCACTGGATAGATATTAAAGTTAAACAATCCCATGAAGTTTCTGTATATCACTGGAGCTGACAGATTCTGGACTTTGATATTGTGAAAAAAGAGAGAGGTACAAAAGCAGATAATATATCCAGATGTAGCCACTTTGCTCCCAGTTGACTTAAGTTCTGCCAATTCATCCTCCAGCCTCACTCATTTGCCCCACCAACTATAGTGTCGGAAACCCCCTCAGTTGAGACATAATCATGCAGTTAAGGTGAGAGAGCTGAAGACTCTGGGAATGTCCCAGATGCTGATGCCACTACCTTTCTTCTAATGAAGGTGCTTTGTGTTAGGAACTCGACCCCACAACCTGTAGCAGCTCATCAGGTTCATTGATGAAGTAGAAGCCAAAGATACAGCCCCATTGAAGGGGGACCAATAGCAGGGAGATGAGCGAGTCTCCTCTTCAATATTCTGACCCAAGAACTGAAGCCCTTTTCACCCCAGGTGACTTCAGAAACCTACCATAGAAGGTGGAGATGAAACCAAGCCCAGCTAAGAACCGAGGAGAAGCTGCTTTCAGAAATTTTAGTATCTGGGTCACCTCCAAAAATTAACATTCCTTTAGGTTCCTCTTTTGATCCTCTTTGCATTGGTCACTATATTGCTGGTCAAACTGTATTTTCAAACCTGTATATATCATAATAGCTACTATTTTGTTCTATGCCCCACTGCAAACAGAAAATTTTATATCTAAATCTAGTGGTTTATTTAATATTAGTTTTTACAGTTCCAGGGAAATACGTAATGTTATTAGATTTTTAATCTATCTGGCTATCCTAGTGAATGTTTTCCTATTGCTACGATGCTTGATTGTTTACATCATTTATCAACTTATTCTCAAATTAAGTATGTTTTCAATAATGTTCTACATTTCTGTCCAAAGAAATCTATGGAAAAAGAAGTTGGATATTATAGACTCTTATTACAGTGCTCATTAAACGTTTTAACAAACTTATTTTAAAATTATGCAGAAATGTTCTTATGCTTTTGTTTAAAAGTTTATGGAAAAAATGTTGGATGCTCTAGACTCATTGCAGTACTTGGTGTACGAATGTTTAGCAACTTATCTTCAAATTAAGTATATCTTCAGAAAGGTTCTAATGCTTATCTTCAGAGAAGTCTATGAACATTTTTTCTGATATGTATAGGACAAGAATATGGAAAAAGTGGATCACTTTGAAAATATTATATGCACAATCTAATCTATGATGCTTTTATAACCAAGTCTACCCTGACCAGCAGTAATTCCTAGGAGGTAGAAAATATCCTTACCACCTTACTTGCTGCTAAAGGTTTTTTGTTTTGTTTTGTTTTGTGTTTTTATTTTCCCAACCTTTACTGAGTTTATGCAACGTAACAGCCACTTTTCTAGCTCCTTTCTGGGAATTCCCACCTCTTGTGGAGAACAGTGAACAAGATAATGTCACCCTCTCAAATTTTTTGCACAAAAAGCAGGTAGTTGTTAGATCATACCCTGTGTTTACCCAAAACAAACTTGTTTCCCCTGGCTTCCTCTTTGCAGGCATTTCTTTGACATGTAAAAGTCCACCTAGACTTCAATAACTTTTATCTCTCACTTGACCCTCCCCCAACCTAGTTGGGATTTGAACTGGTGAATAGAGTGTTTTTATTCTGGCAGGCCCGGACATCACAAGATTAGAATCTGGCTCCATAATTCTTCCCTTATGCCTGATTTGGTTTATTAATGTGTGTGTGACTCTGTTTCAGACCCACTCACTTGGGGTTAGAAATAAGGTGTGTAAATTTATTTATAGTCATCTTGTCCTAAACTTGTTGCTTATAATAAGTCAATATGATTCTATTGCCTAGAACTAAATTGTTTCATGGTGGTACAGATAAGATTCATGTAAGGACCAAGAATAAGACCTTATTTTTAAACTCAAATGTATAGATACTGACTGATGTAATGATTCATTTCTTTAAAATAAATTAAAAAAAATGAATTTTTTCATGGGTACTGAGTACATTATTTTTAGATTTTTTATCTAAAGGAATTTATAGTGCTCTTTGTTGCTTATTCTTTACTGCTGTTTCTTCATTATCTGTTGAAGGGTATCTGTCCTGTTGTGGGTAACTATTGATATTGTTTATTTAATATCTGTCCTATGGCTTTTATTCTAATATAAAAATCCTGTTCTTTCTTCTATGCCTTCCTCATTTCTCACCCCCACTGGGCTTCAGATTGCTTGTAAAGAGTGATCTGGCAACCCCTGTGTGCACTGGTATTAAAAAAGCACTTTCCTCATTTGAGATGTTTCTTAAAAGAATGTTATTTAAGTGGATTACACTTATATTTAAGAATTTGTAAAGAGGATAAAGAGAGCTCCAGATCAAATATTAGATTATATTTATTTTAGACAGGGAATTGGGGTATATTTTGATAACTTGCATAAGTAGTGAGTAGTCTAACCTGCTAGTTTTTGTACTCCCATCTTGTCACCCCTACATGTATTCAATCAAGAATTTTTCCCTGCAGAAATTTAAATAGCAGGTGTAGTACTTAATGAACTACAGCAACTTAGGCTCATTGGTGTGGCAAATAGATTGTGATATTCATTTCCAATTAAAGTTCTTTTGCAAAGATCAATAAAGCACATTTTCACAAATTGAATAACACTAAACTGATAAACGCAATTCTCTCAAACCCATTGATAGCAAATTATCATTTCCTTAACATTTAAAATCCCATCACAACAATTATATGATGCAAGTGCTTGAAAAGATCAAATATTTATTTACTCGTGTTTGTATTTTACTTTTAATTTTATAAAAACATAAGGGATATTATTTTTAAAAAGAGATCTAGGAATAATTTTCAAAAACTAAATTGTTTTGGTCTTTGATCCATACGTATTTTTAATTTACTAACTAACATTCTTTTCCTAATGATTAAAAGTCTGCTCTTTGGTAAATAAGAAAATAATCTATTAAAACGTAACCTTTAATTAATAAATCTTTGGTCTATATTGACTTCAGAAACATGGGCTTGTGGTGAGCAAAAGAAAATAGCTTAAGACTTTCCCTGTATAATCACTGATTTGCTTCAGAAAAATTAAAATGTTAATTTAACAAACTTAAATGTCACTAGTTTCTTCAAAGATTGCCAAATGTTATGATATTCATTTTCAAAGACCTCCTCACCTTTCACCTCCCATATTTTTAGTCCAAAGTATACTTTAGAGTAATTTATTTACATTTGCATATTTTTCACTTTTATGTTCTTAGTGTTTTGATATTAAGCAGGTTAATTAAAATGTTGACACTTCTGAAGTTAAGAGATTCATACTTTTATTTTTGAAGAACAAAAGGAGCTATTGGTGAATATACATATGCAAAATTTTTCCTCTAGGAATAACCAAGAACTTTTTATTTTCAACAACATGACCTACTTCAAAATAGGTGGCTCAGAGAATGACCAGTATTCTGTGACTATTTCTAATATGAACAGTATTTGTCAACTAAGTGGAATGGACTATTGGTCATTTACTAAGGCTCTTCTGCTGTCTCTCCAAACAGCTCCAATGAAGTAAAAGGATATACTAAAGAAAATGTTCTCTGATAGCCCCATTCAACACTTTTCTTTTTTTCTATGAACTTCTCTCTTCAGTGTCTCATTGTCTAATTATGCTACTTTTTGGATATTATTGATCAAGAACTTAAAAGTAAAAGAAAAAAAAAAAAAACAGTGAGGCTTCAAAGCACTGTTGAGTATGGTCCTGGTAGCTCTCAGAATTTTAGAGCCTGAATCGTATAATAGAATTCCTGTCTTCTAACACTGACCCTTCAGGCCCAGTTGGCCTAGAACCACTGAAAATGGCCCCTGAATATTGCATGGGAGCCTGCCCTGCAAAAATTGAAGTATTTGTCAACTTCATTGTGTAAAATATTAAACACATAAAAACATAGTACAGTAAAAGCCAATTAACATATCTTGATTTTAGAAGAAATAAAATAAACTAACATCAGCAAAAATCTTTCTTTAAATTGAGTAGTCTGACTTCACTGAATTCATGAAATGAACTTATTATTCTCATTTAGTCATATTTTCACCTTGTCATAAATGAACACAAGCCTATAGATCACTTTTTTGAGAGTTGCTCAAAAATTTCAATGTTTTATTATATTAATTGAAGAGTATTACTAACTATTCAAATATAATGAGCCTACTAATTCTTAGAAAACTTTCTAAAGTTCATCACTTTTGTATGGTAGGCCCAAGTTTTGGTAGGTCCATGAACTTGAGGTTATGCCTTTCTAATAAGGATATATGTTAGGTTATACCTTAAGGTATAAGGTTAAAATAAGGTTATACTTTATTTTACCCAGAACAAAGATCATCCCTGGTTTCCTTGTATCTGTTTGTTTACAACTTGGTTTCACCAGAAACAAAGACCATCTCTGGCTCCTTTGTATGTAGTTGTTTATGACTTGTTTTTACCCCAAAACAGAAGATTGTCTTATACGTAAACTTGGGAAGGACTGGCTCAGGATAGTCTGAGCTATCTGTCCTTACTCTGTCCTTAATATCCCACCTGGAGGTGATCTCTGTACTCAATAAAAATGATTGTTATTGCAGGATACTCTCTCCATACAAGATAGATTTCCAGACTATATGAGTTTTATTCTCAGCTTAATCAGATTATTTCATGTGTGACTCCATTTTAGACTTATTCACATGAAACTGGAGATATAGTACATATAGTGATATTACAGATATATTGATCCTATTCATACATGGGCTACACTTAAAAGTCTTCTACTGAGTGATAATAATTAATCTATAATATACTGTAAAATTTAGAAATGTCAAGGTAGGGAAAATCTTCAGAGGCTCAAAGAAATCAATATATATTGTTGATCATTTTCAGGGAATATTTTAATCAACATTTTTTAAAGTTACTTTTACTTAGATATGCAAAAAAAACACAACACCTGCCACACCACCCCCTCCATTTTTTGTTTTTGTTTGTTTGTTTTAAGTTGTTTTTGTGTTTTTGTCATTGCTTGTTTTGGTTAGCTTTTTTTTTTCTTTTTCTTTCTTCTTTAAATATTTATAGATCCTAGATGGGCTCCTCCCAGATATTTTTTTCTTTCTTTTTCCAAGAGAACCATAGAACTTGAATCATCTTATTCTGCCTCAAAAATTGAAGGGGTAACAATGTGGATGTACCAGGAGCAAACATTCACATGAATATTGAGTAGTAAAAAAATGAACATATCTAAACACCAAACCCAAAGTCAACAACAACAGAATCAAGATAACCCTATTTACATAGAGGGAACCTATTACATTAGCCACCAGGGGGGCAAGAAAGGTGGTATCTGATGCATGCTGGAGATAGGGGTGAATGGAATGGCCCTATTTTACTGTCACTATGTACCTTAAATATAACTATGAAAGATCTGTAATTCACATTGGTCACAATAAAAATTATTAGAAAATAAAAAAATAATAAATATTTATATTGTTATAGAATTTAAGCAAAGGTATGAGACATTAATGTTTCTAACAGTTCCATTTAAACAACTCATTACTCAAATGAATGATAAAAAATGAGAATATTGGGCTAGAGTCGTATTACAGAGGACAAGCACTTCCCCTTTTGCACACACCCGAATACAAAGATCACTATGCAAATATCTGCACAGAAAATATCCACACAGTGAAGAGGTATAAGAATGGGTTCAGGAAATCCAGCACTCAAGCAAGGAATTCAACCACCCAAGCTTTCTGCTCCTAAGATGGAATGCAGCTCAATGGAAGAAGACCAAAGAATGAGCCCATGCCTTCCTCAAACCACTGCTTTTATTGACAAGAATCAAGCCCCACCCTCAGGTGGGAGAGGAATATTAAGTAGGGAATAATCCAATATCCCATCCCCAGATCACACCCTAGGGTGGAGTACAAATATTGATTAGGGTAGGTTCAGTAACTCAACATCCTCCACAAGCACTACCAGGACTGATCCCTAAGCACAGGTACAGAAGTACTCTGTGAACAGTATTAGGTGTGACCTAGAAACAAAAATTAAAAAATTTTAAATAGAGGTTAATAAGGGAATATTTGTTACAACATAGAAAGAATTTGAATACAGAAAGACCATAAAAAGATTTCTACCATCAAGGATAATGAGGCCATGGCCAATTTACTTAATTGCCTTGTGCCTCAGTTTCCCATAAGTATAGTTTTGTTTGCTTTTTAAAAATATGAGGATTATGTAAGAAATGAGGCCCAAAGGATAAATTCTGGCTTAATGTGGGCACTGTCATTTTTTGGCACACAGTAGGAGCTCAATCAGTGTCTGTTAGATTTATTCACTCAAGCCTGCTGTGAACCTAAAATAATAAGAAAATTTAACTATCTTTTGATTGCTTAAATAGCCTCGTACATCTGTATGCTTTTAAAAATGCAGTTCAAATTATTAAACTTAGCTACGTGAAGCCAAATAAAGTGAAATTTCTAGCTCTCAAGAAATTCTATTTTTAAAATTTTCTTTATATATATATATATATATATATATATATATATATTCCTTCAGGTCATGAGACTTTCAGAAATTCTTTGAAATTTCTGCTTTTATGAGAACTTACCTTTTTTTTAAAAGAAGGTAAAATATGGTAGAGTCTTCCCCATCCAAGTTCATTTTTCTGAAATTGATTTTTTCCTGATTGAAAAGTCTGGAATTTGTTGGGCTGCAGGGAACTTTGAAAAAGGCCCATCTGGTCAATCAGTAACTTTTTTGATTAATAGTAGAGCATCAGCAGGGTGGGTTATAGATCTTGGAATGAATCATTTGACAGCCAATTAAATCAATTTCATCCATGTTCATGTTCCTGTAGAATCCTGTATTAGGTGTAGCCTTATGAATAATAAAGAGAAGATATTCTTCTAATTTCCGTTCTATTTTCTTCTAAATTTTACTGTATAGTGGCCACTAAGTATGAGTTCATTGATAATATGTTAGGGTCCTTGAGAGATTATTATTTGGAGAATGTTATGTTAGATTAAAATGTATTTTGAATTCCTATGTTCCTGCAATTATCTTGCATTATCTTATTAATTACAGGAGATATACATTTGAGTAGTTCAATATAATATATATCATTCATATATAATATATATATATTATATACCTAAATCTGTTAGCTCTGTTTATAATCAATCCACTTCCTAAAATTTAAGTCTTCAGAATGCATGTGACAAGAAAAAAATGTGGCAGAATTAGTCAAACTTTTTTATTTTTCTTTTGTTATTTTAGTTGTTCAAATTCAAGTTGGGTTGATATTTGCTGTGATCACTTCTTTATAAGAACTTACACTCATGTAGTAACAACAGTAGAAGTTTAAAATTTATTACTTATTAGGGTCTGAGTTTGGTGAAAGCATTTAGGAGGTTTCCCTTCTGTGCCAGGAAGATGTAAGATATAAGTTTGAAGTAAAAAAAAATTTTTAATTTTTATTGTGATTGAAGTTCATTACACAGAATTATTTATGGTACATAGTGATAACGAATGAAGGGCATTCCCACCATCAATGTTGTCCTCCCTCCACACCTGTTCCCAGCATGTCTCCCATATCTCACTCCTTTACCCCCTCTCCCCCAGGATACTAGTGTAACTGGTCTCCACTTTACAGCTTGTTGTAGATTGGATATCTATTCTGTTTGGTGATCCAGTCTGGTCATTTTTTTTATTTACACTACATGTTCATATGACTGGTCCTGGTATCATCCTTTTCCCCCCTTAATTTATAAGGCTGAATGATTCAAGTTATGCTATTCTGTTGGAGATAAAAAGGTTAAGGAAAAGAGAAGAAAAAATTTGGTATCAACTACTAAAAAAAAAAGAAAGAAAGAAAGAAAAGAAAAAAAATCACCGAATAATATCCACAAGAGTGAAAAAAAAAAAAAGAAAAGAAAAAAGTGGAAGAAAAAAGAGAAGGAAAATAATATCAAAACAGACAAAAAAAAAAAAAACAAAACAAAACCAGAAAAAGGAATGCTGGCGTGGCAGGGTTTGGTGTTACCCCACTTTTTTTTGTATAGGCACAGTAAGTATTGGGGAAGGAAGAAAAGTTCTGTGGCCTAAGAAATTTAGGGTTTCTCCACTCTTGAAGCATATTGTCATGGGAACAACCACTGCCTCCATACCTTCTCATTGCCATATCCCAGGTTGTTTTTTTTTTTTCAATTTTTATTGTGACTGAAGTTCATTACACAGAATTATTTATGGTACATAGTGACAATAAATGAAGGGCATTTAGAAGGTTCCCTTCTGTGCCAGGAAGATGTAAGATGTAAGTTTGAAGTAATTTTAAAAAAATTAGCCTAAAAAAAAAATTAGCCTAAATTTTTTATTACACCCTTAGAAAACCAAGGTAAAGAGGAACTAGTTGCTTGCCCAGACAAAGGCACAAAGATGACTAAAAATGTCTCATTACTACAGTACATCTTATGGAAAAAGAACAACAGCAGATCTGTGATGCAGAAACAAAGGTTTTTCATTACATTCTACATGAGGCAGATATAGTTCAAGAACAATACAGTCTTTGGAGTAGAAGATTGCTCCACCTCAAAACAACTCTATGGTGGACAAATATAAAACCACAAGAGTAGAAAATAAAATAAAGTTCAAAAGCCTTAATTATTTATAGCCTTTAATTCCAAACCTTAAAGCCACCATTTTTATGCTTATTACTTGTCTTATTTGCACCTCTGATAATTTTGGCAAATCATTTTACTCTTCACAATTTTATTCTACTTGATTAAATCAAAAAACTGAATTTTAGCATGACTACTTTCTATGCTAAGGTAGTATCAAACTAAAGAGTTAAAATAGAAATAGTGGGTTTTTATATGCAACACTTTATAGAATAATTGTAATTCATTCATATTTATGTGGTTAGAGGAGAAATAAAAGTTTCTAGATAGGCATATATGGTTGTGTAGGGAAGGTTCATGAAAAACTTCTTAGAGTAAAAAATTAAAAGAATGTTTTAAAATGGAGTTATTCTTTCTAGTTGGTTTCCTACTGAACCCTACCTTCCAGTAAAATTTGCTTTAAGTACTTTCCTTTGAGTATATAAATCAATGTACTGCCCTGTAATAGTAACCTAACCTGGTGAAATATCACAAAACTATAAAAGACTTCTTTTAACAGAGGTCCCAACTTTGCCCTATATCATCAATGAAATGTCAGCCTGAAAGTCTAGGCATGTTTGGATCCATATGAGGAAAAATAGGAAAGGATGAAGGATTAAAGAAGCCAGAAAATGGACAATTTAAAAGTGAGAAGTTTATGAGACAAGCACAAACAGATCTTTTAGATCCACAGATATGAAATGGAAGATAAATTAGGATAATGAAAATGTTATGAGAAAATTAAGGGTTCTTCCTTATGTCAAGTTTCTAAAGAAAGACTCTAAAATAGCACTCTATTGGAAAGCAAACTTGAGAAAATAGACATTGTGCAAAAGGAAAAGTAATGTATTGGCAAATGAAAATTCTATTGATCTCATTGAAAATTATGAAGCTGAAATGGATCTACTGAATTATCATAAAACAAGATATGTGGCCTTGGACTCCCCACTCTCACCACATACACACACACAAATGCACACACAGAACACACATATACACATGCACACAAGTGCACAAACACACATTTTTGGGGGTTTTTTTGGGGGGGAGGTCACACCCATTTGCTCAGGGAATACTCCTGGCTAAACGCTCAGAAATTGCCCCTGGCTTGGGGGGACCATATGGAACGCCGGGGGATTGAATCGCTGTCCTTCCTTGGCTAGCGCTTGCAAGGCAGACACCTTACCTCTAGCACCATGTCTAGGTCGGCTGCATGCAAAACAAATGCCCTACCACTGTGCTATCTTCCATCACAAACAGATATATGAGTTTAACAATCTAAGCTCCTTCAGACTATAAAAGAGGACAGAAGACAAAAGAGCCTGAGGACAAGGTCCTACTATTTTATATTATTGCCACCCAACATGAATATAAACTGCTTTTGTTTTCTATTGGTTTGGTTGCCTACCTAGAAATACTCAGGGATTGTTCCTGGCTCTACACAATATGATCACTCCAGGTTGTGTTCAGGAGACTGACTATCAGGAGTGATATGGATTAAACATGTGCCAGCAAGAACGTAAAATGTATTTTTTTTCCTTTACTTGATAAGGATGGAAAAAAAAAACAGTGGTTTTATGTTCAGTACATAAAAATGAATTGATCTTTCTAACAAAATACAATATCTGATATCCCAAAGGAATCAGATAAATATTGGTTTGAGTTTGTAGTAATCCAATGTAGCACATTAAGAACTGTGGTTTTGGTAGGGACAAGTCTAGTTGATTAAGCTGGACCGTATGGAAACTTCCAAGTACCATCTTTTACCACTCTAAAAATGGCTCCAATTTTGCCCTGAAAGTGAAACTAATTTTTGTGACTAATTCACTTTTTACTTGTATATAAAAGCTTAAAAATAGCAAAAGACAGATTGGGTATACAATTTCTTGCCTTTTTATAAGTAAAAATTACTTATAGCAATGATTTTTTTATTACCAAATATGAACTTTGGATAGATTCTTTTGAAAATTCTCTTCATTAAGTATTATCATATGCCTTTTGGCATTATTGTCCAGAGTCAAGTTCAGCATTTTTAAAGTTTAATGTGCTACTTTTTTATTTTGTATTTTTATTTATTTCTTTTGGAATCACACCTAGAAATACTCAGATGCATTTCTAGCTCTGTGCTCAGAAGTAGTGCTCAGAAGATTATAGCTGCTAAGGATTCAAATCACTGTTGGCCACATGCAAGCCCTTAATCCTAGTATTATCTCTATGACCCACTGTTACCCTATTTAAAATAAATAATGGAGACTATGCTAAAAAAATTTCTTTAAATACTATTTTTAAATTATAATTTTATAATTATAACAAATTGTTCAGCAATGGTCCTCAAACTATGGCCCGCAGGCCACATATTGTATTTATTCCCATTTTGTTTCTTCACTTCTAAATAAGATATATGCAGTGTACATAGAAATTTGTTCATAATTTTTGTTTTTACTATAATCTGGCCCTCCAATAGTCTGAAGGACAGTGAACTGGCCCCCTTTTAAAAAGTTTGAGGACCCTTTATAGCATGTACTTTTAATATATAAACTATATATCTGCAAGACTTTGATTTTGTATATCACATCAAAACTGAAAATAGATGTTTATGACCAGACAACCATCTGATATCATATTTGCCAACAAAGAAAATAAATAAATCAAACTCTGAACCACTAACTCCAGATAATATTATTCCTTATTTCATGTAAATTATTTCCGATTGTTCTAGAAATTCAGGATCTTTATCTATGCAAATTAACCAAGTCCTCCCCTTGAACTGCAGTTCAAGTGAATGAATTTTTTATATTTCAATTTTTATTTATAAGAGGATTTATACATAAATTTAAATGCCTTTTATATATTCTAGGTTCATATTATTTTATAGATCAGTATAGTGAGTAATAATCTTTACTTTTAGTAAACTTAAGGTCTAACTGAAGTTTACACAAAGTTAATAGGTCTTATATGACTTCCGGGTTTTTTTAGTTTTTTTAGTATCTAAACTAATTCCAGTCTTTTCAATACATTTAATATTGGAATTTTTTAGCTCTGTTTTTCCATAGATGGATTCTACGTGTTTTGATAGATTCTTGGAATTGATTTGTCATTTTCCTGGAACATAAAATGTTATCTGTTCTTAGTGCCATATTTATTATAGATGCAAATCATAGAAATGTTTCTGATTTATTGGATATAGTGATCATTATTGTGTCTTAAAGATACAAGTAAATCAGTTTTTGTTGAACCCTTATCTTTTTCCTTTTACATCCTTCCCCACTAACTTTGCATCAGCTCATATGAATCTTTTTCTCTCCTCAACAAAAAAATTTCCTATAGAGTCTTCTGTCCTATTTTTTATTTCAGTGTATAATCTCTCTGCTATATTATAAGTTTAATGTAACTTTAAATCTTAAGTATTAGGACATATGACTTATTATAAGGTGAACATATCCTAGAAATTGCTATGCTCAGGCCCAAGGTAAGGATATTTTCAGTGCCACAGAAGTAACCCACAAGATTTCAATGTATTTCTGTTCTCTCCTCTTCAATACTAATTACTATGACACTGCTCTTTTAGGGCTCAGGAAGAAATAGTATTTTCAAACTATCTTCAGTATGTAGATATTCCCAATTACCAAGTTCTTTCACTAAATCTGCTATGTTAATACCTCTCTTGTGGGTTCTAAAGACTTTTAAGATGGCTTGTCTCATGGGGAAGGAATTGTCTTTAATTCTCTCTTAAGATAATGCATCTAAGCACCGACTCTCTGGCAATAGTAAATTACCACACATTAGTTTTTTTATTGTTAAAGATGAAATATATAGAGTAAATATTATGTATAAATTCTTACATTCAATATTGCATCTTAGAGAATTGGTATTTTTACTTTATCTATAGTTTATTCAATATACTTCTATGCAGAAGTGAACATAACTCAAAATATTTAATCTGTTGTATTGGTGACATGAATTTCTGTTATATCCGATCTTAGTTTTCCAGTTTCGTATAAAAGTAGTCTTGACTTGTATAATGCAATTATGGCCATCATATACAACTTTCATAAACATATACTTTAAATAGCCTATTTACATCTCTAAGTTATTGAATATAAAATTAGTATACAAAAGTACCAGCTTTCAGAATGTCCTCTGATAAATGATATGTAGGGCTTATAATTGGTTTCTTGTTCTTGTCCCTAGATGGTTCATATATATGTATTGTTTTTTGATGCATACTGGTCTCTCACACTTGGGGTTCCTGGGTCCAATTTACTTTGTTTCACTGACTTGTTGCCCATAGATCCAATGTTCATCAATACTTTCTATTCTTGATATTATACTGATACCCTGTGTCTTTTTTTCTTTTAGCTGCCCACTGCTTTCAGTCCCTTTGGCTCTCTAATTATATGGCCTTACAACTACATGTGAGAACTGCTGTTTTTCCTATGATCTTTATAGAAAGAAATGAGGACTCAAAGAGGAAGTTTTCTGACCTGTGTATGCCTTTTAAGTGTTTACTATCTTTGTCACTTAGTCATTTCCATTATCTTTCTGACTAGCTACCTTTCATGTAGGCAAGATTGAGAAAGCCCCATTGAAAAGGACCAATTACATTTAACTAGACTACCTGGACCCCTCTTATTCTCACCTCATTTTTACCATAAAAGAGTTATGATTCATTATAAAATATTTGACAAACTATAAACAAGTTGATCTTTTCTTAATTGAAGCAATTATCCAGAAAAGTGGACATACTCTCACCAAAATAATCAGAATTCACTTATGCTTTGATTTTGACAGTTTTAAACATAAGCTGTTCCTATGATATTGGGTTCTGTATCATTGTGAGTTTAATTTTCTTTTTTTTTTTTTTTTTGATGTTTAGTGAGGTTGAACAATTTTTTTTTTTAAGTTTACTGGTCATCTTGATGTTATATTTTTTTTTCCTTTTATTTTCTTTGTTATTTTGGGTCAGAGCTGGCAGACAGACACTACTCCCATGTGTGCTTCAGTGCCACTCCTGGTGGTGCTAAAGGGACTCTGCCAATGATCAATCCCAGGCCTTCTTCCATGTGAATAATCAGTTCTGGAACACTAAGCTATCTCTCCAAACCCTACATAGTGTCTCTTTTCTGAAATATGTCTGCCTTAAAGTTTCTTAGTCTTCTTTGGGGATTTGTAATGATTATGAATCAAGACCATTAATTCTTGCACATCCTATTTATTTGGGCCTATATCTTCTCATAAATTTACTCATATCTGTGATTTATTCTACAAAAGAGTGAGTATGTTGTTCATTTCTGAAGCTGATCATAAAATGTTATGCATTTCTTACATTCTTCACAAAATAATTGACTCTTAGAGACCTAAGCTACATGGCTTCTCTCTCACATATACTGAGACTACAATCATGAAATGCCACATATCAACTCCTATCAGCATCTATACAGTACTGAAGAGATCACATAGAGATTTTTGGTGAACAGTTAATTCTGTTATTTCAATAATCTTCTACAAAGCACTGTATTTGAATGATAAATGCTCAGTTTTCTTAACCCTAATTGTGAGTAACAGCTCCATTTAATACAATATAACTGAATATATTATATTTTATTTTATGAAAATGTCATAAAACATTTTTAAATAGATTCATGTGGGTCAAGGAGATAGTAAAGGAATAAAGATTATTTCCTTGCATGCAACCAACTTACTACAACATATAATTCTCTGAGCACCCTCAGAAGTTAATCCTGAGCACAGAACCAGAAGAAAGTGCTAAGTCCTGGGATGTATAAAATAATCTCCCAATTTTTAACTTATTATCAGTAAATTTTTGTTTTTATACCAATTTTATACATCTGGGGTATATAAAAGTTTTAGGCAAAAAAGGGGATGTAAGCGGAAAAAGTTTAATAAATCTGCTTTAAGATGACCTCTTTCTCCAGTGGAAACCATTGATTGACTTTCACTGATACTACTTACAACAGAAGAATCCTACGTTAATCCCTGATTTATTAAATTATGACAAAATATAAAAGAATTGTTCTTTTAAGGTGTTGTTTTCAGCTAGTTTTCATGCAGCAGTATATACTTGCAATAGCATTTGCTACTCGAAATCAAGATATTATAATAAATTAAATTAAATATATGGCATTGATTTTTGGCAAAATGCTAGCAGCCTCAAGAAGGGCATGGGTGAAGTCTTAAAAGCTAATGAGGAAAATATTATCAGAGCTTCAAGAGAGAGAGATCCCTGAATAAATAGCTGTGGAAGGTCTATGAAAATACTGTTTCTGGTCACAACATGAAAATGGACCAAGCAAATTCCATGACCAGGGAAAGAGATTTCTGCTGGAGTATTGAATCTGTTACTGGTTTATTCTTATCTCCCATTAAAAAATTAGTGATAACAATCCTGTCTCAATATGTTGAATTCTAGGTACAAAATAAGATTTTCCCTTAAAGATAAAAACATTAAATTGATGGAAATATATCTAGTTGACATCAGAGGTAGAGAAATGTGTGCCTTAGGATGAAATTTCAAACTACCTTTTCAAATTTCCTTGTAGAATTCACTTAAATACCTGTTTGTTAATCATACTATATATTAGTAAATGTAAAACTAATAAGGGAAAATGGGTTATTAAAATGGTACCATATTTTTTATCTAGAAAATTTAAATGTATATTGAAAAACATTGGGGCCATGTATGCATGTAGGACATTTGTCTTGTATGAAGCCTACCTGGATTAGACCACAGGTATCCTATATAGTTTCCCCAAGCCCGCTAGAAGTGATTCTTGAGCCAGGAATAGCCCCTGAGCACCATTTGGTATGGCCCCAAAACAAATAAAACATTACATTAAAATATCAAAAAAATCATTAAAGTATTGTTAAAATCACATAAATATGAACTTTGTTTTTATAGTAGAAATTATAGTAGAATTTTATGGTTAAGTAAAAAGCAAATTATTTTTATATTGCCACTACTCTCATAATATATATTCAACAATTGAACTGGGATATCTGCTTTGAATATGTGTATGTATATATACAATATATAATGTAATGAATACATATAAGTCCCATGTCTAAAGGAAAATTATATGTGTACACAAAATGTATTTTCGCTGTCTAAATATTACAAACTATTCTGGCAGAGATATTTATAGATGTTGAGAAAAACTCATAGTTCTATCATACACTGGCCTGGGCCAGTGAGAACTGCAGGGTTTTCATTTGCCATTCCAGAATGTTATTAAATGTACAGAAAGACATCCTATCATTGATGAATTTTTTTTTCATGTTAAGTTGTGAAAATTTGATAAATATCTTTGATCCTTTGTCATATAAGTAGTAGTAAAATATTTCTCCCAATCTTTGATTTCTTTTATATTTTATTATTTTTTATTTATTTTAGGTCATACCCAGAGCTTACTTTTTGGCAGGATTAGGGAACCATACAGGTGCCAGGATTAGAACCTGGGTTAATTTACCTACTGTACTATTGCTCTGGCTTTATGAGTGACTTTTTAGTTTTTATATTGTTTATTTTATATTGTTTCCTTTATGGTGTAGAAGCTTCGTAATTCTATGATGTCCAGTATATTTATCTTTATTTCCTTTTGCTTGGCCAATGGCATTGAGCCATTGACAATAACTCTGAATTCAATGTCATAAAGGATTCTGTCTGTGTTTTCTAAAATATAATTTATGGAGTGAGGTCTGATATCAAAGTCTCTAATCCATATTAAATTGACTTTTGTGTATAGTAGGAGAAAGATGTCTGATTTTTTGTTTGTTTGTTTTTGGCATACAGGGGTTACTTCTGGCTCTGTCTGTGCTCAGAAATCGCTGCTTTCAGGCTCAGGGGACCATATAATATGTTGGTTATTGAACCTGGTTCCACCCGGAATCATCCTCATGCAAGGCAAACACCCTATTGCTATGCTATCACTTGGCCCTCTGATTTTATTTTTTTAATTATTTTGTTTAAACATCATGGTTACAAGATTATTCATAATAGAGTTGTTGTGGTTTTTTTTATTAATGTGTAAGACTGGCCAATTTTTCACAACACCATCTTTGAAGAGGCTTTCCTAGCTCCACTTCATAATCTTTGCTCTTTTCAAAGGTTAGCTCACCATGTAACTGAAAATCTACTCCAGGTTCTCAATTTTATTTCATTATGCTAGATGTGTCTTTATTCTACACATATAACCTTATTTCATTATAAACCAATAAAAATTTTCACATAGTCCTCCGAAAAGTACAATAGTATTTCTTTTCCATTTGACTTTTATAAATTATTTATATTTCCTGGCACCATGTATTTTTACTAACAATTTTTTTTTTGGTTTTTGGGTCACACCCAGCAGTGGTCAGGGGTTACTCTTGGCTCCACGCTTAGAAATCAGAAATCGTTCCTGGCAGGCTTGGGGGATCATAAGGGATGCCGGGATTCGAACTAATGACCTTCTGCATGAAAGGCAAATGCCTTACCTCCATGCTGTCTCTCCGGCCCTTTACTAACAATTTTTTGCCTATTTTATATATATTTGGTTTTTGGGCCACACTTGGCGGTGCTGAGGGGTTACTCCTGGCTGTCTGCTCAGAAATAGCTCCTGGCAGGCACGGGGGACCATATGGGACACCGGGATTCGAACCAACCACCTTTGGTCCTGGATCGGCTGCTTGCAAGGCAAACGCCGCTGTGCTATCACTCCGGGCCCTATTTTATATATTTTAAAATTTTTCATCACTTAGCTTTCTTTTCAGCATTCACTTCTATTGCTTAAATTTCAGTGTTGTTTTATTTATTACTCTGATACTGCATATTGGTGTCTATTTCTTGTTAGGAATCTTTGTAATTATAAGGTTATAAATATATTTTCCTATTTTTAAGAAATTATATTGCTTTATCTTTATAATTAGATTATAATTTGGATAATATTTGATCCAGCAGTAATTCAACATGATCTTAATTTTTTTAAGTTATAGGTGAAGATATGTAATAATTTTCACACTTACGTTAATGTTCTTCGGTATTTCATAACTTGTTCTGAACATTTGCTTTTCCATGTGATTATTTTGTTTGTTTTTGGGGTTTTTTGGGGGTTTTTTTGGGGATCCACACCTGGTGACGCTCAGGAGTTACTCCTGGCTATACACTCAGAAATCACCCCTGGCTCAGGGGACCATATGGGACAGCAGGGATTTAACTCAGGTCTGTCCTGGTCAGCTGCGTGCATGACAAATGCCCTATAGCTGCGATATTGCTCTGGCTCCTCCATGCAAATTTTTAATGAGCATACTTATATATAAGCATAGATATAAATACTCAAACATAAAATTAGACTGGCTTTCATATTAAGATAGTATAATATGTACATCAAGGGAAAACTGATAAAAGCATCAAATTGACGAAATACACTTCAGATTTTATTCATATGTTTCCTGAACTGCTAGTACTTTGCTCTATTTATGCTTTTGGGACACTTTCTGTAGCTCACACCTGAAAGCTTATATATACAGAGTCTCTGGACTTTGCTCCCAAGAAAAGAAAACCAAATGTAAAATAACAGAAAAGTAAGATATAAACCTGCCTTTATATGTGGTAGAAATTCCACATATGTATAATATAGGCTTGTTTTACCTAACAGAATTTTACACATAAATAAAATCTGTTTACAATCTTTTGTATAAATCTTTCTGTAGCTATTCTATGTAGTGTTATTTAAACTTAATCTATGTTATATGTAGCAGTAGTTTTCATTTCATTATTGATTATTATATGCCGGACTACTATTCTATTTATTGACATCTGGGCTATTCTTAGTATCTTACTTTTAGACTCTAAAAATAAAATTCTCATGTATATTCTTAAATAATACTTACTATAAGTAAAACTATCATTTTACTATAATAACTATTCCAGAAGTTTAGTTGCTGGGTCATAGTATATGTATATGTATTGGTTTAGTTTTCAAAAAGTACTAGCAGATATATTTGCAAATTGCCTATATCATTATATTAGTCCCAGTAATATTGGATAAAGGTTTCAATTGGTGTCACTTCTCACCAATATATATTGTTGTCATCTGTTTTAGCTTTAGCTATTGTATCATAAAGATGTTAGAATTGAAGTGGCATTTATTTTATGAGTAATGAGTAAACACTCTAATATACAGTATAATATACACTCTAATATACATTTGCATGTCTGTGTTTGTGAAACACGTGTAGACATATGTTTCTTTACTTTGGTTGTCTTTATTTATTTTGAGTGCTTTCTAACAACCAGACTATGCTTGATATATAGCAGTTTAATGTATTTTACTAGTATTCATATGTTTATTAGAAGAGCTGATCTAACTGTTGGTGCTTTTATTTATGATGGTTTAAGTAGGATTTTCCTTTCCCTAAAGCATAGTATTTTCCTGTTCCCACCCCAAATCAAAATTGCACAGAAATTGTTTTTCCCTAAGAACAACTTTCCCTTTATTCTTAGCTACTTTCAGAATTTCTTAAGTAATTTTGTAGTTTCAACAATTTGAAACTATAATATGCCTAAGTGAGGTTTCCATTGTATTTACCCTGCTTCAGGTTTACTGGGCTTTTTTGATTCTGCAGGTTATACTTTCTAATACATTTGGGATTTTATTATATGTTCTAATACACTTGAGAGTTTTTCAAATACTTTTTTAATACTTTTTTATCCCCTTTCATTTTCTCCTCTTTTGGGACTCCAACTACACATACAACATATCCTTTGATATTATCCCCCAGGCCCATAAAACTATTTTTGATATTTATTTTGTTGTTGTTGTTGTTGTTATTGTTACATTGGATAGTTTTTATTTCTTTTTACTATTTTACCTCTTTCCTCTGAATCTTCATTTTGCTTATAAGCCCAGCTAGTACATTTTTATCAACTATTACATTTTTTGTTTATAGAATTTTCTTCCCAAGCCTACTGGAATTACTTCAAGAGAGCCACCCTGAATTAATTAAATGCCTTTTGGCACACAAGAGACACAAGCATGATGTTTGTCTCACCTGGAGAAATCTGAACTTGAAAATGGTAGTAAATGAAAAGGAACTGAATAGTGTGGATTCATTTCACATCATCAGAGAGACAACGGTGAAAGTATGGTCTGCTGTCCATATTTGTAAAAGTCACTTTAAAATTTCAATCTCAAAAGCAGCAAAAAAGAACTGTGGAGAGCACAAACACTATATGCAATTTCTAAAGAAAATGAGAAAAATGTTATAGGAAGGACAGAAAACAAAGATATATATGTATAAGCATCCATATACAATGAAAGACTTCTTAAAATTATTCATTTTCTTTTGTGACAAATGATGTAATTCTGAGATCTGTTGTTTAACAAAATGATGCCCACAGAGTTATGGACCTCTGGAAGCCCAGAATGTGAAAGTAAATATTATTGACAGTCTTCAGGAGAAAAGGCACCTACAAGTGAATGGTTCTGCACTAAGGCATTCTCATTCCACCAAGACACCACTAAGAAATCTCCAAAGAAACCATGTGCTACACTTTTGATCTCAAGGTGGATATGCTCTAAATCTAAAACATTTGCTAAACGAAGAATCTGAGGAAAAAAGAAAAAAATAGGATGGAACATGACACTACTCTCTCATCATATCTCACCAGTTTCAGTTATGAAAAGGGTAAAGGGAGAATCGTTAACTGGATAAGGGAGGGTTTTAAAACTATAATAAAAATATGATTAGTAGACTGGAATAGACTTTATTTAATCTAACAAGCATCAGCATATCTGAAGCTTACCTTCCTCAGATACTTAAGACAGGTACAATATGCAAAATGCAAATTTAAAATCATGGAAGTCAGAGAGTATAAATTTAGTTTCTGCCTATACAAATACTATAATATGGAGCCAAAGCAGTGGTGCAGGCAGTAGGGTATTTGCCTTGCATGCACTAACCTAGGGCGGACCACGATTCGATCACCCAGCGACCCATATTGTCCCCCAAGCCAAGGGTGATTTCTGAGTGCATAGCCAGGAGTGGCCTCTTAGCGTCAGCGGGTGTGACCTAAAACCCAAAAACCAAAAAACAAACAAACAAAACCCCCAAATACTGTAATATGTATTCTTTAACATAGAATTTTCTATTAAATTGTCCTTATATTAGTAATATTTTCATGTGTGCATCCAATTTCTATATATAATCATTTACATGTTCAGTGAAAATTGAGATTATTTTAAAATTTTTATTCATTTTCTACAATTAACATAAATCTATTTACATAAGGAAAACAATTATAAATTTGTTTATTAATTCGTATTTTTCCATTAGTCAAATATCCTAGATATTATATGATATACTTGTGTCCTCAGAGTTGATGACGTTTTCAAAGTTTTAATTTTAATTATTGACACATTAGGAAGACCAGGTATTTAATTGTTCTGTATTTGAAGGATAAATCATGTTTTTATCAGTTGATTAAATGAGATACTTGAAAATTCACAAATTCTTAATTTGATGGCATTTTTCTGAAAAAAAGACTCTGCCTTTATTCCAACCTTCTCTGATCTCTAATTTCTGTTTTGACCTCAGAATTATAATGTTTGTCACACAAGAAAATTAACACCTTTAAATTATCTTTTATCATATGTGGATGCATATATGTATTTTTTTGCTCATTCTCCCTAATACACTCTTTCCTTCTAGAAATTGCTTATAACAATTTGTTTTTTATTAGATCTTTTCTTTTTTTGAGATTAGTATTTTAAAATATACTTTTCTAATTCTGATAAATCCATGCACTTTACTTCTCTGTTTTAAATTACATTTTTCTTCTTTTACTACAAGCTAAGCAAATTATTGTTTTATTTTCATTATTATGCTGCCTTTAGGCTAAATTTTTAAGTTGATATAATTTTATTTTTATTAATATTTTTTAAATTATTTTCTCCAAAGTTTTACATTCAGCCTTTGAGGATAGCGATAGCTACTATTCTACTAATGTTGTGCTTTTAGCTCTTTCCTATTATTCTACATCTAATTCGGTTTGGTGGGATATACCACATTTTTTCCCTTACAAAGCCTTTAAAATATTTAATGTGAATCAATTATATAAATGCCATTTATATAATGGTAGGTACCATTATAAACCATGCACCAATGCATATCAAATAAAATACTATTTATACTTGTAGCTTCCATTTTTAAAACATATAAACATATGTTTTAAACATATAAAACGACTAAATATTTTATATGGACATCATGAACTTTGAGATACACACACAACCATGAAATTAGTGTAACAGAATCTGTGCCAGAAATATAATCATCACTTCAAAAATGTCTTTCTGCATTCTGTATACTGTTGTTCTACACTATTTCAATTGTTATTACTTCACTTCTTATTATTGACATACTTATTATTAGAATATTAAATAAAAGTTCTACCCTACTAGCAAAAATTTTAAGTCTATGATATTACAACACAATATTACCTGTAGACTTAGCTATATTTAAGAGCACACATAGTTACACTAAAACAATAGTATTAACTGTACTCTAGAAAGCTACTGGGACGTATTCATCTTGCATTACTAAAATTTTAAATTCCTTCTACCAAATACTCCCTCTTGCACCATTGCTTCTTCCTGGACATCCATCCTTAACAAACATTATTCTACTTTCTGCATCTTTGAATACTTTCTCTTCTTCATGTAAATGGCATCATGTAGTATTTGGTTTAATGTACTATCTTGTATCCTTCAGCTTAATTCATGTTGTCACAAATGGCAGATTTCCTGTTCATTTGAGGACTCATAAAGAATTCTTTTACATCAACCTGTTATAAATACAGCTTAATCCAAATATTTTTTTGCTTAAACTGTTAATAATTTTTATCACATAATTGCATACTAAACTGTAGAAGACTTCATGCAAAAATTATAGAAGAGATACCTATTAAAATGAAAATCTCTTCTTCTGAGGAACTGAGCACCGGAAGGGAGCCCTGTCCTACACTTCTCTGTCTTTCCTGAACTCTGGAAGCTCTCCTCAGAGCCCTGGGAAGCGAACCCCAAAGAAACTACATTCGGGAGCTACCCAGCGAGCCAATGAGTGAGTGAGAAATGGCTGCAGGTGGGGGTTTCCAGGCAGAGTGCTGACTGCTCTACCTGCAGAATCTCCACCGGGCTGTGCTTCTTCTGAGGAACTGAACACCGGAAGGGAGCCCTGTCCTACCCTTCTCTGTCTTTCCTGAACTCTGGAAGCTCTCCTCAGAGCCCTGGGAAGTGAACCCCAAAGAAACTACATTCGGGAGCTACCCAGCGAGCCAGTGAGTGAGTGAGAAAAGGCTGCAGGTGGGGGTTTCCAGGCAGAGTACTGACTGCTCTACCTGCAGAATCTCCACCGGGCTGTGCTTCTTCTGAGGAACTGAGCACCGGAAGGGAGCCCTGTCCTACCCTTCTCTGTCTTTCCTGAACTCTGGAAGCTCTCCTCAGAGCCCTGGGAAGCTAACTCCAAAGAAACTACATTCGGGAAGAGATAACAATGCTATCTGGGCAAAAGCCGGCTCCCTGTGTGTGACACCAGGCGGGGAAAATCCGCGAAAGTACACCGGCCCAGTGGGGCTCAACTGTGAAAGACTGTGAGTGTGACCTGTCTATGTCTGTCTACTGTCCTCTTGCGTGAAACTCTTGCGAGTGGGGCAAAAAGAGGCTCAGAGGAGCACGGCCGCTCCGCTTCGCTACGCGGCCGTGCACTCTTTCTAAGGAAAGAACTCCATAGCAACAAGAAGGAAAAATCACACTAAGAACGGCGCTATATCACAGAAGCAAACATTTCTCTCTGGACTGTCTTCTCTGTTGCATGCTCGGGCCTAAGATTTGACCCAGTGTGAGGCTTCATCCACGGAGGACTCCCCTCCCTTAGAGGCAAGTCAGCCCATCCAGAAAGGGAGGAGCCAGAGGAGTGTGCTGCCTACATCATATAGACAATGAATACCACCACAACACGTAGAAAAACCCACAATACAAGTGTGACAATGGGGAAACAACGCAGGCCAGCATCAGACATAGAGAATGAAGATGACAATTCTGAGGACCAGATAATGACTGAACAACTAATCAACCTCTCAGATAAGGACTTTAGACTAGCAATATGGAAGGTGCTCAACAGACTCCAAGAAACCATGGATCGAGTTGAACAGAACACTAATAAGAACCAAGAAAATATGAAGGCAGAAATGACAAAACTCCAAACTGAAATAACATGTCAACTAAGAGGACTGAAAAAGTCAGTAAACGAAGTGAATGACAAAATGGATAAGCTCTGGGACAGGGTATCAGAAGCTGAGAATAGACTTGGTGCTGTGGAAGATGAGATACATAACAATTCCATACAGCAGGAGAGATTGGACAAAAAACTTAAAGCAAATGAGCAGACAATGGAAAAATTAGTCAAAGAATGGGAACAGACGAAAATAGAAGTCTATGATAAGATCAACAGAAACAACTGAAGAATCATTGGA
Organism: Suncus etruscus; assembly: GCF_024139225.1. Classification (NCBI taxonomy): domain Eukaryota; kingdom Metazoa; phylum Chordata; class Mammalia; order Eulipotyphla; family Soricidae; genus Suncus; species Suncus etruscus. The sequence goes on from NC_064848.1 coordinate 30,225,863, forward strand.
GTCCCAGAGACCCAGGAAGAAAATTTCCAGGAAGAATCAATGGTCAAGAACATCATTAAAGAGAAACTTCCAGAGCTAAAGAATATATGTGATCAAATCCTGCATGCCCGAAGAGTACCAACCAAAAGAGACCCCAGAAAAACCACCCCAAGACACATCCTAGTCACAATGACAAATCCCACAGATAGAGACAGAATTCTGAAAACAGCAAGATCAAAAGGGGAAATCATGTTCAAGCAAGCTTCCCTGAGATTTACAGCAGACCTGTCACCAGAAACACTCAATGCCAGAAAGCAGTGGTGGGATATTGTGACAAGACTGAATGAAATGAATGCTTCACCCAGAATACTATACCCAGCAAAACTCACTTTCCGGTTTGATGGAAGAATACATGGTTTCACAGACAAAAAACAGCTCAGAAACTTCACAGACACAAAACCAGTCTTAAGAGAAAAACTGAAAGACCTAATCTAAGACAAGACTACCCAAAAGACACACCAAATTTTGAAATAAAGATGGCGTTAAATCCCAGGACAATTCTTTCTCTCAACGTCAATGGACTAAATGCACCAGTTAAGAGACACAGAGTGGCTAAATGGATCAAAAAACTCAATCCAACCTTCTGCTGCCTACAAGAAACACACCTGAATAGTCAGAACAAACATAGACTCAAAATAAAAGGCTGGAGAAAAATTATCCAAGCAAACAACACCCATAAAAAAGCTGGAGTGGCCATACTAATATCAGATAATGCAAACTTTATACTCAGGAAGGTTGTAAGGGACAAAGATGGACATTTTATATTAATCAAGGGGTACGTAGAGCAGGAAGAATTCACTCTCCTAAACATATATGCACCGAATGAGGGGCCAGCAAAATATTTAATACAACTGTTGACAAATCTGAAAAATAATATCAACAACAACACAATAATTGTGGGGGACCTTAACACGGCTTTGTCAACACTGGACAGGTCAACCAGACTGAAACCCAACAAGAATATACTAGACCTGAGGAGAGAAATGGAAGAAAGAGGCCTAGTGGATATATATAGGACACTCCATCCCCAGAAACCTGGATACACATTCTTCTCCAATGTACATGGGACATTCTCCAGGATAGACTACATGCTGGCACATAAAACATACCTCCATAAGATCAAGAGGATAGAAATTTTGCAGACTACCTTCGCTGACCACAAGGCTCTGAAATTATTTGTGAATTCCAAAGGGACTCAGAAGAAACACTTTAACACCTGGAAGTTAAACAGCCTCATGCTCAATAACCAGTGGGTCCAAGATGAAATCAAGGAGGAAATAAAAAGGTTCCTGGAAACAAATGACAATAAAGACACAAACTCTCAGAACTTATGGGACACAGCAAAAGCAGTATTGAGAGGAAAATTTATAGCTTTGCAAGCACACATCAGGAAGGAAGAAGGAGCTTACCTGAGTAGCTTAATGACACAGCTAATAGAACTAGAAAATGCTCAACAAAAGGACCCAAGAATAGGAAGACAGAAGGAAATAACAAAGCTGAGAGCAGAAATCAACGAAGTGGAAACTCAAAAAACAATCCGAAAGATCAACGAAAGCAAAAGTTGGTTCTTTGAAAAAATAAACAAGATTGATAGACCACTGGCAAACCTAACAAAGAAAGAGAGAGAGAGAAACTTGATAACTCGTATCAGGAATGAAAAAGGAGAGATCACTACTGATATGACAGAGATTCAAAGGGTAATCAGAAATTACTTTGAAAAACTCTACGCCACTAAAAATGAGAACCTGGAAGAAATGGATAAATTCTTGGACTCTTATAATCTTCCACGGTTGAAGGAAGAGGATGTAGCATATCTAAACACCCCCATCACCATTGATGAAATTAAAACAGTAATCAAATGTCTGCCGAAAAACAAAAGCCCAGGTCCAGATGGATTCACTAATGAATTCTATCAAACTTTCCAAGAGGAACTACTGCCAATCTTGGCAAGACTCTTTCATGAAATTGAACAAACAGAAACACTTCCAAATAGCTTTTATGAAGCCAACATCACCTTGATACCTAAACCAGACAGAGACGCTACCAAAAAAGAAAATTACAGACCAATATCACTGATGAATGCAGATGCAAAGATCCTCAACAAAATCCTGGCAAATAGGATTCAATGCCTCGTTAAGAAGATCATCCACTACGATCAAGTAGGTTTCATCCCAGGAATGCAAGGCTGGTTTAACATCCGTAAATCTATCAACATAATACACAACATCAATAACAAGAAAAATAAAAACCACATGATCATATCAATAGATGCAGAGAAAGCATTTGATAAGGTCCAACACCCATTCTTGATCAAAACTCTCAGCAAGATGGGAATGGAGGGAACCTTTCTCAATATAGTGAAGGCCATCTACCACAAGCCAGTGGCAAATATTATCCTCAATGGAGAAAAACTGAAAGCCTTCCCTCTAAATTCTGGCACAAGACAAGGCTGTCCTCTCTCACCACTCCTACTCAACATAGCACTGGAAGTACTTGCTATAGCGATTAGGCAAGAAAAGAATATCAAGGGAATCCAGATAGGAAAGGAAGAAGTCAAGCTCTCACTGTTTGCAGATGACATGATACTCTACTTAGAAAACCCTAAAGACTCTATCAAAAAGCTTCTAGAAACAATAGACTCATATAGCAAGGTGGCAGGCTACAAAATTAACACACAAAAATCAATGGCCTTTCTATATACCAATAGTAATAAGGATGAAATGGACATTAAGAAAACAACCCCATTCACAATAGTGCCACACAAACTCAAATATCTTGGAATCAACTTGACTAAATATGTGAAGGACCTATACAAAGAAAACTATAAAACTCTGCTCCAAGAAATAAGAGAGGACACACGGAAATGGAAACGCATACCCTGCTCATGGATTGGCAGGATTAACATCATCAAAATGTCAATACTCCCCAAGGCATTATACAGATTTAATGCCATCCCTCTAAAGATACCCATGACATTCTTCAAAGAAGTGGATCAGACACTTTTGAAATTCATTTGGAACAATAAACACCCTCGAATAGCTAAAGCAATCATTGGGAAAAAGAATATGGGAGGAATTACTTTTCCCAACTTTAAACTGTACTACAAAGCAACAATTATCAAAACAGCATGGTATTGGAATAAGGATAGGTCCTCAGATCAGTGGAATAGGCTTGAATACTCAGAAAATGTTCCCCAGAGATACAACCATCTAATTTTTGATAAAGGAGCAGGAAATCCTAAATGGAGCAGGGAAAGCCTCTTCAACAAGTGGTGTTGGCACAATTGGATAGCCACTTGCAAAAAATTAAACTTAGACCCCCAGCTAACATCATGTACAAAGGTAAAATCCAAATGGATTAAAGACCTCGATATCAGCCCCAAAACCATAAGATATATAGAACAGCACATAGGCAAAACACTCCAGGACATTACAGGCATCTTCAAGGAGGAAACTGCACTCTCCAAGCAAGTGAAAGCAGAGATTAACAGATGGGAATATATTAAGCTGAGAAGCTTCTGCACCTCAAAGGAAATAGTGCCCAGGATACAAGAGCCACCCACTGAATGGGAGAAACTATTCACCCAATACCCATCAGACAAAGGGCTAATCTCCAAAATATACAAGGCACTGACAGAACTCTACAAGAAAAAAACATCTAACCCCATCAAAAAATGGGGAGAAGAAATGAACAGACACTTTGACAAAGAAGAAATACACATGGCCAAAAGACACATGAAAAAATGTTCCACATCACTAATCATCAGGGAGATGCAAATCAAAACAACGATGAGATACCACCTCACACCCCAGAGAATGGCACACATCACAAAGAATGAGAATAAACAGTGTTGGCGGGGATGTGGAGAGAAAGGAACTCTTATCCACTGCTGGTGGGAATGCTGTCTAGTTCAACCTTTATGGAAAGCGATATGGAGATTCCTCCAAAAACTGGAAATCGAGCTCCCATACGATCCAGCTATACCACTCCTAGGAATATACCCTAGGAACACAAAAATACAATACAAAAACCCCTTCCTTACACCTATATTCATTGCAGCTCTATTTACCATAGCAAGACTCTGGAAACAACCAAGATGCCCTTCTACAGACGAATGGCTAAAGAAACTGTGGTACATATACACAATGGAATATTATGCAGCTGTCAGGAGAGATGAAGTCATGAAATTTTCCTGTACATGGATGTACATGGAATCTATTATGCTGAGTGAAATAAGTCAGAGAGAGAGAGAGAAAAACGCAGAATGGTCTCACTCATCTATGGGTTTTAAGAAAAATGAAAGACACCCTTGTAATAATAATTTTCAGACACAAAAGAGAAAAGAGTTGGAAGTTCCAGCTCACCTCAGGAAGCTCACCACAAAGAGTGATGAGTTTAGTTAGAGAAATAACTACATTTTGAACTGTCCTAATATTGAGAATGTACGAGGGAAATGTAGAGCCTGTTTAGGGTACAGGCAGGGGTTGGGTGGGGAGGAGGGAGATTTGGGACTTGGGTGATGGGAATGTTGCACTGGTGATGGGTGGTGTTCCTTTTATGACTGAAACCCAAACACAATCATGTATGTAATCAAGGTGTTTAAATAAAAAAAAATATGCAAAAAAAAAAAAAAAAAAGAAAATTGAACATTTTATAGTAACTCAAAAAAAAAATAAAATGAAAATCTAAAACTAAACTCTTGATAACTTTGTAAATTGAGCTTTTTTAATGAAATAAAATATTAAATATTAAAATAAAATATTACAAAATTTAAATAAACCTGAAAATCAAGATGATTCATTCAACACTCTTAAATGTACTACTAATTACATATAAAATTGCTGAGGAAAAAAATCAACTCTTATTTCAATTTTTTAGATCTTGTGATAACATTGTGTATAAAGAGATAAGAATAATATATTTTCTTTTTTTATAATTATCTTTATTTAAACACCGTGATTACAAATATGATTATAGTTGTATGATTACAGTCTGTAAAGAACACCCCCCTTCACCAGTGCAACATTCCCACCACCAATTTCCCAGATCTCCCTCTTCCCGACCCCCACCACACCTGTACTTGAGACAGGCTTTCTACTTCCCTCATTCATTCACATTGTTATGATAGTTTTCAGTGTACTCATCTCTCCAACTGCACTCATCACTCTATGTGATGAGCTTCATGTCATGAGCTGCACCTACCAGCCCTCATCTCTCTTGTCTCTGAGATACTATTAAAAATGTCTTTCATTTTTCTTAAAACCCATAGATGAGTGAAACCATTCTGCATATTTCTCTCTCCCTCTGACTTACTTCACTCAGCATAATAGATTCCATGTACATCCATGTATAGGAAAATTTTATGACTTCATCTCTCCTGACAGTTGCATAGTATTCCTACCACAGTTTCTTTAGCCACTCATCTGTTGAAGGGCATCTTGGTTGTCTCCAGAGTCTGGCTATTGTAAATAGAGCTGAAATGAATATAGGTGTAAGGAAGAAATTTTTGTATTGTATTTTTGTGTTCCTCGGGTATATTCCTAGAAGTGGTATAGCTGGATTGTATGGAAGCTCAATTTCCAGTTTGTGAAGGAATCTCCATATCGTTTTCGATAAAGGTTGAACCAGACGGCATTCCCACCAGCAGTGAAAAAGAGTTCCTTTCTCTCCACATCACCACCAGCACTGCTTGTTTTCCTTTTTTGTGATGTGTGTCAATCTCAGTGGTGTGAGGTGGTACCTCATAGTAGTTTTGATTTGCATCTCCCTGACGATTAGTGATGTAGAGCATCTTTTCAATTACCTTTCGGCCATTTGCTTTTCTTCTTTTTAAAAGTGTCTGTTCATTTCTTCTCCTCATTTTTGATGGGGTTAGTTGTTTTTATCTTGTATAGTTCTGTAAGTACCTTGTAAATTTTGGATATTAGTCCTTTATCTGATGAGTATTGGGTGAATAATTTCTCCCACCCAGTGGGTGGCCTTTGTATTCTGGGCACTATCTCCTTTGAGATGCAGAAGCTTCTCAGCTTAATATAGTCCTATCTGTTTATCTCTGCTTCCACTTGTTTGGAAAGAGCTGTCTCCTCCTTAAAGATTCCTTTAGTATCTATGTCCTGGAGTGTTTCACCTACATGTTGTTCTATATACCTTATAGTTTCAGATCTGATATCAAGGTCTTTAATCCATTTGGATTTTACCTTTGTACATGGTGTTAGCTGGGGGGGGGGTCTGAGTTTGCTTTTTTGCAAGTGGCTAACCAGTTGTGCCAACACCACTTGTTGATTAGGCTTTCCTTGCACCATTTAGGATTTCTTGCTCCTTTATAAAAAACTAGGTGGTTATATGCCTGAGGAACGTTCTCTGAGTGCTCAAGCCTATTCCACTGATCTGAGGGTCTGTCTTTGTTCCAATACCATGCTGGTTTTATAACTATTGCTTTGTAATACAGCTTGAAATTGGGGAAAGTAATGCCTCCCATATTCCTTTTCCCAAGAAGTACTTTAGATATTCGAGGTCGTTTATTGTTCCAAATGATTTTCAGAAGTGTTTGATCCACTTCTTTGAAGAATGTCATGGGTATCTTTAGAGGAATCATGTTAAATCTGTACAATGCTTTTGGAAGTATTGCCATTTTAATGATGTTGATTCTGCCAATCCATGAGCCAGGGTATGTGTTTCCATTTCCGCGTGTCCTCTCTTATTTCTTGGAGCAGAATTTTATAGACTTCCTGCTATACATATCCCTTGATTAGTACATAATATCCATCTTTTTCCTTTACAACTTTTCTTAGTATATAGTTTGTGTCATCTGATATTAGTATGGCCACCCCTGCTTTTTTGAGGGTGTTTTTTTGAATGATTTTCCTCCAGCCTTTGATTTTGAGTCTCTGTTTATTCTGACTATTCAGGTGTGTTTCTTGTAGGCAGAGGAAGTTTGGCTTCAGTTTTTTGATCCATTTCGCCACTCTGTGCCTCTTAATGGGTGCATTTAGTCTATTGACATTGAGAGAAATAATTGTCATGGAATTTAGTGCCATCTTTGTGTAGAAGTTTGATGTGTTTTTTGTTCTGTCTTGTCTTTAGTATAGATCTTTCAGTTTTTCTTTTAAGGCTGGTTTTGAGTCTGTAAAGTTTTTGAGCTGTTGTTTATCTGTGAAGCCATGTATACTTCCTTCAAACCTGAAAGTGAGTTTTGCTGTTTGCAGTATTCTTGGCAAAACATTTATTTCATTGAGTTTTGTCACTATATCCCACCACTGCCTTCTGGCCTTGAGTGTTTCTGGTGACAGGTCTGCTGTAAATTTCAAGGATGCTCCCTGGAATGTAATTTTCCTTTTTGATCTTGCTGCTTACAGTATTCTATCTCTGTGGGATTCATCATTGTGACTACGATGTGTCTTGGGGTGTTTCTCCTGGGGTCTTTTTTAGCTGGTATTTTTCGGGCATACAGGATTTGGTCACATGTTTTCTTTAGCTCTGGTAGTTTCTCTGTGATGATGTTCTTGACTGTTGATTCTTCCTGGAAATTTTCTTCTTGGGTCTCTGGGACTCCAATGATTCTAAAGTTTTTTCTGTTGAACTTATCAAAGACTTCTATTTTCATCTGCTCATATTCTTTGAGTAATTTTTCCATTGTCTGATCATTTGATTTAAGGCTTTTTTCCAATCTCATCTGCTGTGTAAAGTTGTTAAGCATCACATCTTCCAGCACACTAATTCTATCCTCAGCTGCTTTTAACCTGTTGGAAAGCTCATCCATTATGTTCTTCAATTTGTCTACTGAGTTTTTCAGACTTGTTATTTGACCCGATATTTCAGTTTGGAGTTTTCTGATTTCTATCTTCATGTTCTCTTGATTTTTATTAGTGTTCTGATCTATACTTTCTTTGAGTTCTGTGAGCATTCTTCATATTTATTCTCTAAACTTCACTTCTGAAAGACTGCTTAGGTGGTTGGCCATTGTTGGGTCATCAGAGTTTCCATCTTTATTCTCTATGGCTGATGTTGGTCTGCATAGTTTCCCGATTGTTATGCATATGCTGTGGGTTTTTCTACATGTTGTGGTGGTATTCATTGGCTTGTTTCGTGGCTGTGCTCCTCTGCTTCGACCCCTAATAAGTAGGCTTAAGGGGGCCAGCAGAGTAAGCTTTATCCACAACTCCAGCCCGGAAAGACTCACCTCAGCCAAGGCAAGCCGTCAGGGGATGAATGCCAGAGAAGATCAAAGTTCCCAGGTTGAAGCAAGCCGGGGGAAGCCCCAAAATGTCTGCCGAGCTTAAGGAGCCCAGCAGAGTCTGTCTTATCCACAACTCTGGCCCAGAAAGACACACCTCACCTTGGCATGCCCTCAGAAAATTAATGCCAGAGAAGACCAAAGTTCCCAAGTTTAAGCAAGCTGGGGGAAGCCCCAAAATGTCTGCCAAGCCCAAGGGGCCCAGAAGTCAGCAACTCTGACTTTATCCGCAACTCTGGCCCAGAATGGCTCACCTCAGCTGAGGCAAGCCATCAGGGAATGAATGCCAGAGAAGATCAAAGTTCCCAGGTTGAAGCAAGCCGGGGCTTATATTTTCTAAGCCTAACTGCTCTGCACAAGAATAATCAAGGATTAAAAGTAAGTCCCATTTTCAAACCTACAATTTAAGGTTTAAATTTTAGAATGTTCTAATAAATCTCTCTTCAAAAGATATGGGCAATCCCTGATGATTTCAGAAAATTCTTTTTTTCCTTAAGAGAGAGAACTAGGAATCTGACATACCCTTTACAAAATTAGCCATGCATTTCACAGATAAAGAAATACTCAGTCAGACATGTGTCAAATGCTAGGAGAATTAAATAATCCAGTAATAAAAGATGCAAATGATAAAGATGTAACATCTCCCTAATAATTCAGGGACCTTAAATTTCCTGAAACCTCAAATTTCCTTTGATCACCTGAAAAATCAACATACTATTTATATGATCAGTAATAACCTGTTATTATAGTTATTATCACATAAAATATAGCAAAGTTGATGATTTTAACCTGCTTTTATTTTATAACTTTTATGCATATCTTTTAGCTATGACAGAATGCTGGTATTTTTAGATAATGCTTTAAAAGTATATTTGTCGCATGGGCAAAATGAGTATTAGTAAGAAATGAGTATAAGTAAGAAAAGAAACTGCTGCAGAGCGTCCAGTATGCATAGAAGAGGGGTTTTCCTCCTCCTCCCTCCCCCCAGAGCCCAGTTGCCAGACCTGGCCCTGAAGGCCAGTCTGACAGGGTGGGATCTCGCTCTCCTGGAGCAAGTGGTGAGCCCAGGAGGCCTTTGGCCAGCTGTATGCCCACTGGGATAAAAGCTCAGATCAAAACCAGACCACAGAGACTGTGTGTGCAGCCTGTCATCCTTAACCAGAAGAGCCCCAGCAAAACAGTATGATGACATAAGTTTTTGTATGGGCACAGTAAAAAAAAAGGGGAAACCATAGAAACAGAAACAAGATCTTATCTACTAGGGATAAGAACTCACACTTTTTATAGCAGAAGGGTGCCTCCCAACCTGAACATGTGTCATGTGGATACAACGCAGTCTCCAGGAGATTGGACCAATCCCAAATCCCAGATCCCAGACATAGAACTGATACAGCTTCAGGCAACACCACCAGAAACTAAGCTCCATTGGGAGATTTATAACACTGCTCTGGCACCAACTTGTGCCAGTTTCGATATGACGAGGAAAGGACAACTTGACCTAAGACCAGGTTGTCCTATCACATCACCTAACACTAAATGGAAATCAGAAGAGGTGTTGTCCTTTGAACTGTGAAAAATAAGAGCACTGACAACAGAAAAATGACTTTGACAACCGTGACTGAAGAGAACCTACCTTGGGACCAATAAGGAAAACCCTACCCTAGGCTGTAGCCCAGGACTCCAACAACAACAACAACAACAACAAGGTCTTATTGCAGAGGCTCAACTTGGACAACAAAGACTGAGCAGAAACTTTGGATCCATAATATCCTAGGCTTCAGCTTAGGGACTGAACGTAAACAGGGAGCAAGTGTTACAGAAGACTTAACACAACAACAATGATGGATAGGAACCTCTAGAACCGTAAAGACTCTATCCTAGACCTTGGCCTATAACCTGCACAAGTACCAAGATCGATAGCTACAGTGGCTTAATTTTCTCACATACAACTGAGAGGAAAGTTTTCTGGCACCACAAAAAAGCCTTTGGGGTGGGGTAATGAGTATATATGGAGCCAGGGGTTGATCCCATGATAGTATGCTTCAAGGATGGAGAAACCCTGAATCTCTTAGGCCATGGGAATTCCCTTTCTTCCCCAATGTTTACTGTGCCTATGAAGAAAAAATAAGTAGTGGGAAAGCCAAACCCTGCCACTCCAGCACCCCTAATTTTTCTTGTTTTGTTTTGATTTGTTAGTTTTTTCCTTCCCTTTTTTCTTCCACTTTTTCTTTTTCACTCTTGTGGTTATTATTTGGTGATTTATTTTTATTTGCTGGGTGCATTATTTTTTTCCATTTTTTTCCCTCTCTTTCTTTTTTTTGGTAGTTGTTACCAAATTTTTTTCTCCCTTTTTTCTTATCCTTTTTATCTCCAATGATGGTGGAATAGATGCTCATTCTACAACAAGCTGTAAAGTGGAGACCAGTTGCACTAGCATTCTGGGGGGTAACGGAGGGAGACATGGGATACATGCTGGGAACAGGGGTGGAGGGAGGACAGCACTGGTGGTGGGAATGCCCCTCATTCATTGTCACTATGTACCATAAATGATGCAGTGAAAGATTTATAATGTACTTTGTTCACAATAAAAATTCAAAAAAATAAAGCAAAATAAAAAAGAATGCTGGTATTAATGTTAATGAGAAATATATATCTAAAAATACAGATTGGAGAATGCAATCACAATCAAATTGTGAAAAAAGAAAAAATTCTTTTTCTGTTTATATTCTTCAGAAAATTTAGTTTTTTGGGCCTTAGAGATAGCAAAGTAGATAAAGTGTTTTCCTTGAATATGGCATCTGTGTTTGATCTCCAGATTTACAATTGTTCAACTGAGTAGTGCCAGAAGGATTCCTGATCACAGATTCAGAAGAACACTGTGAGCACCACTCACAGTAATGCACCCAAAACAAAATATCTAGTTATATATATCAAACACATATCTTGTCCTTTTTAATATAGTCTGAAAGCATAGGACTGGTGCATGTAGGGTGCTTGCCTTATACTATATATGGTTCGCCAAAGGCACCAGGAATGATCCATGGGCACAGAGATAGGAGAGAGCCTGAGCAACAAGTGTGATCCCAAATCAAGAGAGAGAGATGGAGGGGGGGGGAGAGAGAGAGAAAGAGGGAGAGAGAGCACACACAAAAAGAGAGGAAGATAGGAGAGAGAGAGATAGAAAAGATTATTTCAGGGAAAAGTTTCCAAACACATAAAGTGGAAAAAAAGTGCATAAATATCTATAAATATCTAGACTTCAGAATTTATCAACCTCTTTACAAAGAATTTAGTGTGTGTCAGTGAGCAAAACAATTATTAAAAATTGTTCATGTTTTCAAATGCATTATAAAGGTTTTCTTTATCACTTCTCCTGTTCTATGCACTGGAAGGTAATATCCAAATTTATATCCTCTCCTCTCTCTACTTAAATTTCAATACTACTTTATTTCTGTTCTTTTAAGATTATTCTAGTAATTGAAAGATAAATATTTGCTTTAAAGATCATCTTTGCTCTCTCCAGCAAAATATTAAAAGAACGTTTACACAGTGTAATTCAAGGCACTGTTTGTATTCTTGACTCAACATTTATAGGGTAAAAATTTGATCCTGTTTTTGTATTTAACACTTCATGTGAAAACTTTAATAGTGACTTAACATTATCAATATAATTACTATTCATATTGGCTACTTTGCAATATAGAGACCACAGACAGTGTACAAGTTTTTCCTTCTCTCTACATTCTCTTTGACACTTATTCTTATTTTTTTGGAATAATAGCAATTTTAATGAGTATAAAGTAGAACTTCATTGTTTGTTTAATTTGCATTTACTCAATAATAAGAGATGACTATCACGTGACTACTGGTCTTCTGTATGTCTTCTTTAAGAAGAGTCTTCAGATTCTCTATTTGACTTAAATTGCCTTTTGTTATTATTTAATCCTTACATATCTGGATATTCATCCCTTTTCTCTATATAAATAAATCCATCCAATTACTTTTAATTCACCATTTATAAATGTTCAAGTTAATGTTTTCATCATGCAGGGACTTTGTTAGCTTGATTAAGTCTTATTTGTTTAATTTTCTTTATGTTTTTTATAAGAAATTCCCCAGTGGTGTTTGACCCTAGGTCCACTCCAGCACTACTCAGCCTAATAATGTGCATATGTGCCAGGGATTGATTCAGGTCCTTCTTTATGCAAAACATGTGCTCTGCCTCTTTGATATATGTCTCTTGTTTTATTCTATCCTTTCTCCTTTTACTCTTGCTATTGCAGTTGAGTTCTCAGTAATATATCTGTGACTAGTATTGAGGAGCACAGATTTATGTTAACCTATGTTTACTTTGCAATGTTTGATGATTTTTTTTAAATAATTTCTCTTATATTTTAATTTACGATGCTGTTTGATTTTTTTTATCATTTTCTGTTTCAGCTTATAGTTGGGGAACCTGATATATATTTTATTGTCCTTTTTTTTCAGGACTAACTTTAAAACTGATATATTTTCATTGTTCTTTTGCTCAAGAATACCTTTGAACTGAAGCAAATTTTATGATCCTTCTTCTATATCTGTGAAAAATGTCATTGGGATATTGCTAGTGATTGTGTCAAATATGCATAGGGCCTTTGGAAGCATTGTCATTTTGATTATTTTGATAATTTTAATTTAAAATCAAAAAATACCTTTCTATTTCTTTACTTTCTATTTTTTTCTCAACATGGTCTTACAGTTTCCAGTTTTTTCTTCTTCTTTGGTTAAATTTACCCCAAATTATTTGATTTTTTGGACACATTTATATTGATTTTGTTTGCTGCTAATTTACTGCTTATAAAAATATAATGTATCTTATAAATTAGTTTTGCTGCATACCACTTTATTATTTTTACTAGTTTTTTTCTAGAAATTTAGGGAATTTGTAGCTTATCATTTCATCATAAAATTGGTCACTTTACTTTTGAATTATAATTGTAATCCTTTTAATTCGTTTTCTTTATCTAATTTATCAAATAAAATTATACAAAATAATAATGAAATGGACACCCTTGTCTTTTTCTTATCTTAGTGAGAAAAGTTTTCACTTTTCACCATTGAATCAAAGATTGTCACATACAGAATTTATTATGTTAGGTGCATTCATTTTGTGTCCAATTTTTTTGAGAAAGAAGCATTTTGATTATTTTTGAAAACAAACTCAATTTTAATTCTGTCAAGAGGATTTTTTCTGTATTTTTAGAGATGATTATGACTTTTCTCCAAAGTGATTTGGTTTATTTTTATTGGTTTGCATTTGTTGAACATCATGCATTGCATGCCTGGAATAAATTCACTAAATCATGATGTATGATTCTTTTTAATAGATTATTTTTTAAATGTGCATAAAAGTTTAAGATATATATTCCTTTTGCTGTTTGTTTGCTTTGGGGCCACACTCTACAATGCTCAGTGGTTTCTCTTGGCTATGCTCATGATATCTTGTGATATTTCAATGATGATACAGGATGGCAGGGATTGAACCTGGTTTGGCTCTGTATTAAAGAATTACCCTACCCACCCACTATCTATCTGATTCTATGTATTCCTCTTGGTTTGTGACCTCACTCAGCAATGCACAGAAGCTGTTCCTGACTCTTCATTAGGGTGACTCCCACCAATGTACTCCCACAAAGTACATATAAGAGATCTTGTGTTGTGGAAACTAGCTGATCTTTCCAAAAGTAAATTGTGTATAAGAATGCTAAGTTAACCCTCTCCCCTAATTCTTGTTTGTATGATAGAATTCAACATTGAAATGGTTTGGCTTGTTATTTTTTGTCTATATTTCTCTTTTAGAGAGTTTTGAATTACTATCTTAAGATCCTTGTTTGTGAGATATCTCTTTAGACTTTTTTTTTTATAAGTTTAGATTCAAGTGAAGTACAGTGTTTCAAAATCTAACCATTTATTCTTTGTATATCTGAGGTCTCTTCTGTAACATATTCTACATTTTTTATTTTATTTGAGGTTTATAAATTCAATTTTTGTAATTTGAGCTAGTTTTTTATTTTATCTTATTATAATAATAAACATCTTGATTTTACCTACATTTACTTATATTTATTTATTTGGGGGTTTGGGGCCACACTCAGCAGCGCTTAGGGTTACTCCTGCTCTGTACTCAGAAATCACTCCTGGCAGGCTTAGGGGACCATATGGGATGCCAGGGTTCAAACCCGGGTCTGCCCCAGGTCAGCAAATGCCCTACCACTGTGCTATCTTTCTGGCCCCTATGGTTTTACTAATTTTTAAATTAAATTTTTTATTTTTATTTCTTCTCTCATATTTCTGGTATTTATATATATAATATTTTATTCTCATTTACTGCTTTATAATTTTTAACTTCTAGTTTCTTTATTTTTTTATTTTTTATTTTGATTGTTCTTGTCCTTAATATATACACACATTAGCCTCAGCTTCTTAGTAACATGAATTTGTCTCTTTTGTTTGTTTTGTTTGGGGGGTACATCTAGAGGAACTCAGAGTTTACTTCTGGCTCTGCACTCAGAAATTATTACTGGCAGGATCTGGGGGACCATATGTAATGCCAAGATCAAACTTGGGTCGACTGCGTGCAAGGCAAACACATTATCAACTGTACTTAAAGGCTAGTGCCCCTCTTAGTCACATCTTTGCTGCATTCCAAAAGATAGGATAATTCCTGTCTTCATTTTTCTTTGCTTCCAGATATTTTTAAAATTTCTTTTTGGATTTCTCATCAATTGGTGTAATACAATAGTGTGCTCTTTAGGCTATGTACATTACATTTGTGGTTTTCTTTCTATTTCTTGATTGACTTCAATCTTCATACCACTTTAATATTAAAATATAATTTGTTATTATCTGAAACTTCATAAATGTATTGAGACTTGTTTTGTGCCTCAGTGTGTTTTGAGACACAATGTTTTGTGTCCTAATATTTTCTAAAATATTGAAATTTGTTTTATATCTTTCATAAGGTACCATGTTCCTGTGAGAAAAAAATGTGTTCTATCTCTTAGAATAGAAGGCTCTGTTATTGTCCATTAAACACATCCTATCTAATTTTTATTTAAGGCCAATATTTTTTATCTGCCTGAATGTTTTGAACATTACTATCAATGGGATATTAAAGGCCCCTGTGAATATTATATTTATTTCATAACAGTTTTAAAGAGTTAGGTCTGTTATATTATTTTCTTTTTTTCTTTTATTTTTTGTAGGTCTGTTATATTTTTATACATTTTAAATCTATTTTGGGGGCACATAATAATGTTCCCAAGGTTATTAGTTAGTTATATTTACTCTTGTTTAAGTGTATAATGTCCCTCTTTGTTTTATTTCTTTGGGGAGAAGATTGGAATTATGTTTTGTCAAATACAACTAGTGTTTCCTGCCTTGTTAAAATTACTCTTGGCTTAGATTACCATTTTGAATCACTTCACTTTAAGTCTGTTTTTGTCTTTACAGCATGAGTTTCTTACTATTAGCATACAGCTGGATTTTGTTTAAAACGTGTCTAGTCATTTGGCTTTAATACATTATCTGTGCTTTTGTTTTTTTATTCGGTCAATTAATAGTAATGGTGATCATTGGTATATGAGGGTTTGCTATTGACAATTAAGCTTTGCCCTATAGATTTCTCTCTATATATGTATGTATATATACACAATTATTGCTATATTACATTTTTTGTAACAAATTTTTTAAATTTATATAAAATAGACTCTTCTTGACAGTGTAAGAAAGGTCTAGTAGACCTTTTTATAGCTGTTGTTTGTTTGGAAATATTGTTTTATTACTCAAAATCTTCTTTACTTTTACCCTGTAAGTAATATTTCATTAGTTTACAATAGAGTGCAAATATTTATGTTGTAAGTGTACACCATTATACCACACACCATATATACTCCACCAAAATCAATAACCTTTTATAGCAACCTTAAGTCCCCTCTTTCTACCTCATCTTCTTAGGTAACCAGAGTTCTATTTTTTCTCTTTCTCTACATTCCATACTAATGCATATGTTGCCTTTCTAATGGAGTCAAATCTTGTAGCATTTCTTCATTTCTTAGTGTCTTATTTCTCTCTTCCAACAGAATTATTTCTAACTTATCAAAATATTCTATTGTCCTTTTATTGCAACTTTTCATGAATATTTTGTCTTATTCATTGAGTTATTTACATCCTGAGTGCCCTTGGTTCTTATAAATTTTAGTCCCTACATTTGGCCTATAATTTTATTTCATTAGAAATATTTTAATGGTCTAATATTAATTTTTTATGGGAGATGTTCTCTAGAAACTTAAGCCTGAAGTTTCTAGATTAATGTTCTGAATTTTCTTCTGTCCAATTGCTTTTTCTCTTTTATCTCTGAATGTCTTTGTGTCACCTTATAGTAGAGGAATAGTCTTCCATCTCAATGAGTTTGGTTTCTCAACAGTTGTTTTATATTTGTGATGTTATATAACCTTAAGGCTTTAAATTGCATAGTGTTTTTACATACATGAAATATATATGAACATTTTGTTAAAATATTACACATTAGTAAATGTTTTGTGTTTTATTAAAACATAGCATATTACACTTATAGCTATAAAATTTGAATATTTATGTTTTTATGTTTTAAACTGAACTACCTAATTTTTCCTTTTCTAGCAGGTTGTACTGTGGCATTTTTTTTCTATAGGGATTACATTGCAGGCTGGCCAGAGCAATAGCACAGAGATAAGGTGTGTGCTTGCACACAGCCAACACAGGATGGACCCCTGTTTGATTCTGGCATCCTACATAGTCCCCTGACCCTGCCAGGAGTGAATTCTGAGCACAGAGCCAGGAGTAACCCCTGAGTACCACCAGATGTGACCCAAAAACCAAAAAATGAAAAAAGAAAAAAAGGATTACATTGTACATTGCAGATTTCTCTAGTGTCTACATATTCTCCTGACAAGTGTCTCACAAAACCCACATACATCAAATTTTGAGTTCTAAGTCACATTTTAAATGAGAATTTAAGGCTTAAACCCTTAGTAGTATGCATTTGTGATAAATAGTTTTTACGAGATTTGACAAAAATCTTTCTAGTCCTGCTGAAACATGTTCATATTCTTGTTGTAGATTCTGAATTTCAGGTTGCTTACACAATTTTACTTATTATTGAAGTTTTTCAGAGCTACCATTTTGACTTCAATTAGTTACATTTCCACCTATGCAAAGAACATTGCCATGATTTGTGAAGAGCAATGTTTGTAGCCACAGACAATGATCTTGGTGTCACTATTTCACCATTTCATTTTAAATAAATAAGTCTCTTAATGAAACATTCATCTTACTGAGATCAGGCATGTTTTTAAGCCACAGCCAGCATGATACATTAAAGCACAAGCTCTACTAAGTCCCCAGAAATGAAGACAAACTTTAACATTAGTAATATATTATTTAAAATGTTTATTTTTAAGGTTGTTTTCCAATAAACCAGAACCCACTCTTTCCTGCAAGCCAAGTAAAATATTTAAAATATTTCTGTGGCTTATATGTTATTGTTTTTAATTATATTGGTATTTTTTTAGAAACTTGATCTGTCATGTTGCTAAAAATAGATTAGTTAGTCATTGTTACAATTTCTGCTCTGATCAACCTAGTGAACAGAGGATTTTTTACTAAGTATGACACTGGTTGTGGAAATTCTATTGATGAAATTTTTCTGTGAGATTGCCTTTTTATTTTTTATCTAGTTTACAGAGCTCTAATAATGATGGTAGTTGGGGAAGAGATAATTTCTCAAGCTCATCAGTTGACTAACATTTCGGTTCCTCCTTGCATGAACAATGTGATTCCATATAACTGCAATGATTTTAACCTGCTGAGTTTAGGAAGATGACCTTCTATTAGAGACACCAGTAATATAGATTTTCTACCTTATTTATTATAAAAATAATGAGATTCTTTACAGTCTTAAAAAGGAATTAGAGAAATAATCAATTACTAGAGTTAGTATATGCACCTGCTACATATTATTCATGAACTATTTTTATAAATAGTTATATATAAATAAATATAAATAGTTATATATAAATATAAATATAAATAGTTTTATATAAATATAAATAAATATAAATTTTTTATAAATAATAATTGCAACAAGAAAGTAGTGATATTTATATGAATTTAAATTTATTGTTCACATATTAGGCATTGAGTATTGCTGTAAATGTATAATGTGTAACAATATTTATAATAAAACAACCCTGTGAGATGGTGTTTGTACTTCCAGATGCATAAAGAAATTGTCTTTGAGGACAATTTGATTTACCCAGTTTAAATAGCAAGTGAGTAACAGTTCAGTTTAAATTCATGCCTGCTTGATACCAGATTGTATGTCCTTTTTCTTTTCTTTTCTTTTGGATTTTTGGGCCACACCTGGCAGTGCTCAGTGGTTACTCCTGGCTATCTGCTCAGAAATAGCTCCTGGCAGGCATGGGGGACCATATGGGACGCCGGGATTCAAACCAACTACCTTAGGTCCTGGATCAGCTGCTTGCAAGGCAAACAACACTTTGCTATCTTTCCGGCCCCCAGATTTTATGTCCTTTCTAAACACAAGACATAGGCTTTTTTAAAATTACATTAGGATTTGGAGCAAAAGCATTTACATTTAGATCCATGGCTGCACCTGTTGTATTTTTACAATTTCAGATGAACTATTAACTTTCAAGTTAGCCACTTCCGGGTTCTATTTGCATTTTAATGATAAAATACTATAGGATCATAAGGCCTAAGTTAAAGTGAAGCAAGTGTGTTTTCCAAAGTAAATATTCGAGTAGTATAACATATCCCAATGTCCTCTATGTCATGAAAGTGTTAATTAAATGTATTAGGGAAATGTACTGTCAATTATTTCTAATTGAGTAAATTTTTGAAAAAATTATTGAAACCATACCTAAATGAAGACGACTTACTCTGCATAATCTGCAGGAGGAATGTCTGGCCACCCAGGACTTCCTGCTAATAAGCACTGACTTGGTTAAAACCCTCTAAGGGAGAGTACTTAGTTTACAATTGGTTTGCTAATAAGCCCTGTCAAAATGTAGATTGGTCTCAGGTGATCTACTCTAAAATAAGCAGGAAGTTTTTCTCTCAAATCACTGCTCTTGCAGAACTTCCAGTGTAAGTTTAGGCCATTACCATTAGATGACCACAAATCATCATACTTTTTCCTTTTTTTGAGACAAGACACAGGAAATAATTGTTGTCACCTGAGATGATTTGTAATTTGGGGACATCATAATGACTTTCTTAGTCAAATAATAGACAATTAATTTTTAAATAATATGATATTTTAACATTTAAAGCATGTTGGAATACTTATATTGCTCAAGAGAAGAATATTTTAGCCTAAATTTGCTGAAAATGAACTCACTTTGATAGACTTAAAATGTCACTACAACTATAGTAAACAAATGGAAAAATCATAAGTTTCTATATCTTTAGATCAACTCTGTTTTATTAAAAAAAGATTTGAGAATTACTTTAGGTAGCACAAACATTTTTGGCATTTTGAGACATGTTTGGCAGTATTTAAGGCTGTTTTCTGGCTGTTTGTCTGGAATAGCTTCTGGTTTGGCTTGGAGGACCCTGTATGTTGCCAAGGATTGAACTAGGTCAACAACATGCAAGGCAAGCACCCTCTGTGCTTTGCAATCTCTCTACACCCAACGCTAACAATTTTTGTAGAGACAAGCAGCTTGTCAAAGCAAACATTATTTAAGCAAAAATTCTACTTGATGCATAGATATAATCTGTTTTGTATATACTCAAAACATCATATTTTAACCAGGCTATTAAAACTATTAATTTTTTCAAAGCACTTCAATAAAAGGCACTTGTAACAGTTTAAAAATGTCTTTTGCTTTCTCCTTGTCAAAAAGCTGTCTACAATTCATATTGATTAAGAAATTAAAACCTTTCATTTCTGATGTGTGCTTTCTTGGTTTGCTGACGAATTATTGTTAAAGTGGCCAGAATATCAATACTATCATTTAGAAACACAGATATCAAGCAAAGTGGAGCTACGATACTACACCCATATCCACTTATTACTGTCATATAGAACACATACATACACACACAAGCCTGTCGGTAGAGATGAGAGAGTCTTTGTCCGTTTCTGCAATAGAAAATGATAACTGACCAAAAATTTAATTCAGACTAGGTTTATGCTCAAGATTAAGAGAGTCTTCATAAAAAACTAGCAACTACTAGAATCAGATCTAAGCACACAGATTTAAGTGCACATGAATTCAAGACTATTCATCTAGTCAACTTTCTTGTTCATTACCATGAGATACTGTATTTGTAACCGGGGATTGGACTGTGCACAAGCTGCTAGTCTGTGAATGTCTAATTAGAGTTCACTGTATGTGCTTCCAAAGATTGGCACACTTCACTAAACATGCTGTCTACATTTTCACCATTACCACAGGAAAGTCATATAGCAGACTACTACCTATTACTAAGCCAGGAAATCCTCTCTGCTTTCCAGGGTCAAGAGAGGTTTGTAGTCAAAGACATG
Source organism: Suncus etruscus (assembly GCF_024139225.1). Lineage (NCBI taxonomy): Eukaryota > Metazoa > Chordata > Mammalia > Eulipotyphla > Soricidae > Suncus > Suncus etruscus. The sequence continues at coordinate 30,246,727 of NC_064848.1, forward strand.
CTTACTTGTCTTACCTTGAAAAATTTGAAGGCTGCTGATGTTGGCCACACAGTTCCATATAATGAAAAATGTAGTTTTCTGACTCTGAAGAATATAGTTTGAGTTTCTTAGCTATATATAGTAATGGGCTACTTCTAGTGCTTAATCTTTCTCATACATGTAAGTTCAAATATGAATATATGCCTCTTCTACTTAATTTATTACAACTCAATTATGCTTTCAGTTAAACAGATAGTTGATTTTAAAGATGGTGTTTAAACTATTTAATTAAAATTTCAAAATTTTAACAATGTAAGACATCTGCATTTTCTGAATGACAAGTTTTCCACGGTAGAGATATCCCCTTCCTTGTCAATTCCTGTTCTTTGTTTTCTAAAGTAATGAATATATTCCTTTTAAAAGACCTTTACTAATTTAGCCTAACTGTTTCTAATTTTCATGCACTACTCTAATATATTTATTTAAATTATAGGGGCAAGAGAAATAGTGCAGCAGGGGCTGCACTTATCTTGCAGGCTGAGATCCCTCACATCCCTTATGCCCACTGAGTACCACCAAAAATAATATCTGAGTGCAGAGCCAGTAGTAAACCCCTGAATATCACTGGATATGGCACAAAAACTATACAAAAATATTAGGATCATTACTTTAGTTTCTTTTTAATCTGTATGTATCTTCCCTATAGCTAGGTGATTGTATACTACAAATAAGATTTATAGTCATCATACACAGTTCTGATTATTTCTTTAAGAGAGGAACTGGAAAGGAATATGTTTTATGCAGGATTGTTTGCTTTTGCAAGTAACAATTACAAATTTTCAGTAACTTATTAAGAATATATTTTATTTTTCCTCATAGACACACATTTCAATGACAAAAAGGCACAGCAATGCACAAGGATTGGTCACTAATCTGATATATTGTCAGCCTTGTGAAAGGAAAGGAAAGTTATCAAGACTTATAAACCTTGGTGGTCGAAAGAAGTTAGAGTCATTTTTTTGGTGCTTATTTTCCTCATATGGAATAATCAAAGAAAGTCTTAAAGATAAACCCAAATAAAATAAGTAGGAAAATAATATTTCCTTAGGAAAAGGTGGCAACTATTTTAGACAATACAATTGATCACAAAGAGAAATAGAGAAAGTTCTGTTTGTTAGTTTGTTAGATATACTACATGATAAATCTATTTGATATCCCATTTTTTACATTACTTTTCATACTAAAAAAATCCTCACAATATCTCACACTTCTCTAGTCTTAAAACCTAGCATTAGGCTTGTAGTTTCCTTGTAACTGTAACTTGCCAGTAAATAATTATAACCAATATGCTATTATTATGTAAGGAAGCAGCTAAAGAAATTACATCCATCAGTGCTCACTCTATGGCTGTTTACCCAGTGCTTCCCAGAAGTACATGGTTAAAAGACAAGAAAACTGGATCACAGTATGTAATGTTAAGCTGAATATAATGTTATTGGAATTTTAAAATATAAGTACAGCTATAATTCAAAGAAACAGAAAATTCCTCACCGACAATATTGTAGCCATTCAGTTAAATCCAGTATTTCTTTCTTGCATCTGGAAAGAGTCATTTAACCTGATTTATTATACTAACTTTCTATATCATTCTTTCTAACCAGACTCTTACTTCCATCACTTCCTTCCTCTCTGGCATTAGATGTACCATTTCTTCCCTGCCTTTTAGTATTAATTACCATTTTTTTTGATGACTGTTTTCCTCAAAATACCACTTTGCAGAAGTTTTCTTGCCCATTTTGTCAATAACTTTTATTTCTAAACAATCTTTTTTATTTTCACTTGAGTTCTAAAACTCCTTGAGCTGGAAGGCATTACTTAATACCTTTACTTCCTCAATTCTCATTATAACTCAAATACTGAAATCTATTTTGCCACCATCCTTTTAAAATTGCTGACAAAGATCAAAGTAGAAAGATTTTGGAATGATTAAATCCAATAATGTGCATTATACTTCAGTATGTGAATTTATTGACTATTCTCCATATCTTTAAGCAAACTTTTCTTTTGATTTTCTGAGGTATTTCTAGTCTCAATGGACATTTTCTCTTTGTAAAAATAAATCCTAATATTTTTTAATGTTTATTGTGTCCATATACCAACATTTCCAGTCACCACATAAATCTCTATATGTAAAATCTGTATGTAAAATTTATAAAATATAATTGATTAAAAGTGATCCAAATGTATTCTTACTCTGGTGTGCTCTCATGTGTTTAGTGAGTTTATTGTCCTTCCAATTCAAAAAAACTAAAATTTTTTTCATGAACTTTTTCACTTTTAAACCCAAATTTAACTAAAATAAACATTATTCTTCTTTCTACTAAAGCATAGACTATAGTTCTTTTTCTAACACTTTATTCAATATCACTAGAAATTAGGAATGTTTGCTATATACATATAAGTTTTCAAAAATATCTTTTGAACAGTTTGGTTAGTGTTTTGGATAATGTTTCCAAGTGGAATGACCATCTTTCATTCTAATCAAACAAATAACTCAGATCCAATAGTCTATAAAAATTGAAAAATCACCATGGTTTACTCACTCTATGTTCCCATAGTATTCTTTATTTCTCTTTTAGAATAGATCAGAGTTATAGGATATTTATGCTAACATTGATATTACTATTTATTTTCATATTCTCCCATTAGGCATTACATGTTTTGCAGGTAGTAAGTACTGCTCATTTTGATATTTACCCATATTTGTAATGCTTGGGTAAATCAGTGTATTATTGAATATTTGGACACATATGAGTTTATGAACTGGTGTGTTACATAATAATATTTGAACAGGACTTCAGAAACCAATTCTGTTCTAGTGTGGTGAGGATTTATTTGGATTAATATAAAGATACAATATATCAAGTATGATTATAGTGCTTCAAATTAATGGTATCTTACATAAGATTTTCCCTTTCTGCTGATTGGTGATGTTGATACAGTTTGAAAGATGAAAGAATAGATTATTTAGATTTCTAATTTGGGAAAGTAAAATTATACTGATGACAGTATATTTTATTGAGTGAAATGTGGTTGCAAAAAACTATTGGAAATATGTTGAAAAATCATAAGGAAAATATAAACAAAAGAAAAATACAAAAATCATTGTGGGGTATATTGTGAAGGTATTATCTGAGAAATGTATCTATTTAGGAATGAGAGAGAGAATATAACTGAGGACTAGGCTAGAGCAATTAAAATATATTCCTGCTTTTAATAAGAGGTCAAAAATAGAAAAATTGGTAGGAAAGCTTATGAGTTCAATTTCAGACATAATGTGTTTGAAGAGCCAATATGACTTTGAACTTGAATATCAGTCCTTATTTAAATATTTATTTCAGAATAGTTTTTCTTCTATCAACTGATTTAGGAAACTGTCACTTGATGTTACACAAGACCAACTGGTCTTAACTGCACTACCATAAATAATTCTCATTTTGACTAAGTAGAAGTTCCCATTTAAATCTAATAGCTGCATCAACCAACAATAGCAATGAAATTGATAGCAAAATTAAAACCAATCACAATACATGTAATCTTAAGAATTTTAAACAGAAGAAAATATAGTACTTTCCTCACAGCATGGACATATATTAAGAATATAGTACTGAAAAAGAACTTAGTTCCAATAATTGATTAAAATTATGATTTCCACTGTATTTTCATTAAAATATATGAAGGTGACTAATGCCCATTTCCCATATTTTATATCTCTTGAAATATATTCATTTTACCTGCTATGAAAAATGACATTCAAAAGCAGACTTGTAGGGAAAGATGACACCTTTATTATTCTGTCATATAAAACTAGTTCTTCAGTCTCTTCAAGGTCTGTTTCTTTCTAAAAGTGACAGTCTGATGATGCATCCTATTATCAAATTCTAAGTAGCCTTGATAAAGCACCAATAAATTTATCCTTACAACTGAAAATAAAAAGAAATTGTATAAAAGCATACCTCAGAAAAATGTGAGAGGCTGGTTATTAGAATAACAACATTTTTCAGACATGTAAAAAATAACTTGACTCCCTGTTTCCTCTGCATTACTGATTTGTGACAATGTCATACAATAGGTTTATACTCCTGTTAAATGACTCTTTCAATACTATGTTAATTGTGTGGTATGATCAACTTTTACAAGCCATTTTTAAAACCAGAAATATTTACTCCCTCAGAGAAACATTTCACAATATAGTATGTGAAAAAGTTTATATATGTGCATATGTATTTATATAAGTAACACATAAAGCAGCATATCACAGGCACAACAATATATATATGTAATATATGCCATTAATATCATAGTTTATGCAGCAAAGTTGTGTGAATATATATCTAGCATCTGGGTTTACAACAGAAACAATAAGTGCAAAATTCATAAATAGTAATAATTATAATTGTAACTCTAAGGAAATTCAGACTTAATAAATATATGCTTTGTTAAATTTTTATTTTATACTTTATGCATTGTTTGAGTTACCATAAGATCAAAAAATTCGTGATTTGATTGCTACCTCAATAAGTTTCCAGTTGTTGAAAGAAAATATTATAAGAGTAGAGGAAAGGCAAATATACAAAATAATGTGTGCAGTCTGATGCAGACTGGAGAGCTAGTTCAGTAAATAACATGCTTGTCTTGCTCATGACTGGCCTTGCTTTGAACTCTGGTATCCTATATGGTCCCTCGAGCACCATTGCCAAGAGTGAATCTGAGAACAGTGCTAGGAAGTAAGCCCTGAATACCACCAAATGTGGGTCAATAACAAAAATAAATGTACTTAAGCACCATGATTAAAAGCATGATTTTAGTTGGGTTTCTCCTTTCCAACCCCTGCCTGTATACGAGACAGTCATTCAACTTCTCTCACTCATCAAGATTGTCATGATAGTTGTTAGTGTAGTTATGTCCCTAATTGCACTCGCCATTCTTTGTGGTGAGCTTCCTATTGTGATCTGGCCTTCTGGCCATCATCTCTATTGTCTCTGGGGATTATTACAATAATGTCCTTAATTTTTCTTAAAACCCAAGATCAGTGAGACTATTCTGTATCTATCTCACTCCCTCTGACTTATTTGTCTCAGCATAATAGATGTCATAAACATCCAAGTATAAAAGAATTTCCAGACTTCATCTATCCTGACAACTGCATAATATTCCATTGTGTATATGTACCACAGTTTCTTTAGCCATTCATCTGTTGAAGGACATCTTGGTTGTTTCCAGAGTCTGGCTATTTTAAATAGTGCTGCAATGAATATAGGTATAAGGAAGGGATTTTTTTCCTTGGGTTTTGGGTCATACCTGGCAGCACTCAGGGGCCACTCCTGGCTCTAAGCTCAGAAATTGTCCCTGGCAGGCTCAGGGGACCTTATGGGATGTCGGGATTTGAAACACTATTCTTCCGCACGCAAGGCAAACTCCTTATCTCCATGCTATCTCTCTGGCCTCAGGAAGGGATTTTTGTATTGTATTATTGTGTTCCATGGGTATATCCCTAGGAGTAGTATGATTGGATCACATGGGAGCTCAATTTTCATTTTCTTGAGGAAGATCTACATTGTTTTCCTAAAAGGCTGGACTAATGGTATATCCACCAGCAGTGAATAAGATTGTCAAAAGGGCAAGATCAGAATAGGGCACTTGCCTTATGTACCATCTATCCAAGTTTGATCACTGATATCCCCAGTGCTTTCTGCACCCACCAGGAGTGATCCTGGAGAGCAGAGCCAGGAGTAAGGCTGAAAAAAATAAAATAAAAAAATAAATGTATACTATTCTTCTATAGTCAACTGTTATGAGCTAGATCACACAAGTTCAAATAGCCTAAATGCCAAATGTGATCAAAGAAATACATTTTAGCCCAAGTAGTTCTTCTTAGAATGTTATTGTAAAGTCTCCTTTTAAATGCAAAGCTTTAAATTTTTGAACCAGAGTAAATAGCATTGGTATGAAGGAGAAAGCCATTTCATTCTTTTATCACTCTCAGCCTCTAAGTGTTTCTCACTGGTCTGCCAAGAGAAGAAAAAAATCAAAGAGGAACAAGATGAGAAATTGGCTGAGACAAAATTCTTGTCTTAAAATCCCTTATTAGTAAACTTAAACTATGATATTTTAGTGCCATTGTATAGAAAAGTTTGAATTAAGAAATAAGTAACCTTTTGTTTAAGAAAAAATATTCAAAGTAGAAAGTTTCAAATTTGCATAAATAATTCATGAGACCTGTAAACTCCACATTTATTTTTTTAATATTTTATTTTTGGTCAAAGTGGATTACATATCTTTCATAGTAATAATTTTAGGTACATATTAACATTGTACCGGGGGAATTCCCACCGCTGAAGTTGGCCTCCCCCCCCATTCCCCCTGGGCTTCTAATATAAGTGATCCCCTCTGTATCAGCTTGTTGTAGGTTGTGTATGGATTTTTTTGTTGTTGGCTTTGGGTTTGATAATTAAGTCTGATCTTTTTATTACTATTAATGATTTATTACTATTAATGATCATAGAGTTATTTGGACTTGGTACACTCTGTTATTTCCCTCTCAATTTGAGGGCGGACAAGATGGTACCAGTTATGTGGTTCTGTTTGCAAAAACAAAATAAAAAATTAAAAAATAAATAAAAAATGAGAAGAAATAGCATCAGGTAAAAATGCCACAGGCCAAAAGTGGGCAGAGTCCTTCTTGAGGATCTACACAACAGTTTTGAGAGAAGAAAGGGAAAGAGAATGAGGATCACCACAACAATACAAAAAGAAGAATCAAACAAGAAATCCAATGCGCACTACAGCACTAGACATATGCACTGCACATTGATCACACTTCTGAAAAAGAAAGTCAAAACAGAGCACAGAAGAAGAAAGGAAACAGCAATGACAATAACAAAACCATAAAAGCAAAAGCAAAAAATAAAAATAAAAATAAAAAACAAAAAAAACAAGGACAAAAACTAAAATTTCATTGAATTTTTTTTTCTTCTTTTCTTCTGCATAGGCACAGTAAATATTGGGGAAATTAGAAAGGAAATTTCCTTGACCTAAGTGATACAGGGTTCCTCTGCCCTTGAAGCATGTTGTCATGGGATTAACTACAGACTCCATGTGTGTTCATTTACTCTCCTCTAGATCCTTCTGTAGTGTATGGGAGATATCTGCTCCATCATGAATGATAAAATCTGGAGATCTTGGTTTCTGTACCAGTCAAGGAATGGAGTTTATGAAGAAGTTCTTTTTTTTTTTTTTTCCTTTTTTTTTTTACAGCTCTAGACGTTCAGCTCCTTCATTGTCATTTTAATCAGTGTTCCATGGCTGGTTGTTCTGGTCGTTGTGCTGAACCTAAGATGGAAACTCCACACTTATTATCATAAACTTTATGATCATGTAATTCTGATTTAGCTCTCTGATCTTCACTCACTCTGTAAAATCATGCTCTCATTATCCTTCATGTGTGTTGGAACTATATAGACTCATATAGAGTTAAAAAAATAATTACAAAAATTAAATAAACTACACAACAAACTTACTGTTTCAATTAGCTTAAAAGATTAATGACTTTTGAGTACTTATGATCTTCTTTAAGCAAGCAATTAAAAGCAGATAACTATAATAGATGATTACATTTTGAAGTTATACAGGAGAAAAAAGGACTAACTCTCTTTGAACCCAAAGATTTATCTGCAGAAAATATGTTTGAAACTTTGAGTCATGGAAGCTAGAGAAATAGTGCAGTGGGTAGAGTGTTTAACTTGCTTGTGGTCAACACATATGCAGTTTCTCTGACACCATCCAGGATTGATCTTTGAGTGCATGCCAGGAGTAAGCACTGGGCACTGTCAGGTGTGATTTAAAATAAAAAGGGGGGGAGGGGAGAAATGGTAGGGACAGGGGCCAAGTGGTCTCAGGTGTATTGGTGGAGATTAAAATAAAAACAGTACTAAATATCCAAGCCAAAGTTAATGACAATAGAATCAAAAGACCCAAACTATAACAATATAAACAAAATGGGCCTGTGAACTGGAAATCCAGGGGACAAAGGGTGGTGGTATAGGATACTTTCTTGGAACATTGGTGGAGGGAGGTTGACACTGGTAGTGTGATTGGCTCTGTTTTACTGTATAACTGAAATCCTACTATGAAAGACTTGGTAAATCACAATGTTTTCAATAATATAAAATTTAAAAAATAAAATGAAGTACAAAAATAAAATAAGAAAAGAAACAAAAATCTTTGAGTCTTGTAAACAATAGTCTCACCTCTCCAATATATGTTTACACTGTAGTGTGGAGATGATATTGTAAAGCTGTCTGATGGGAATACACTCCCAAATCTTTGTCCTTTCCCCCTACCACCTGTTCCATTGTAATGCGTTTATAATTTGCCTTATGTCAACTAGCTCTATTTTATCTAAAGAAAATTTTATCACTAGATCATGTTTCTAAGTGCTTTAATGCCTTCAATTTCCATCTCTTCCCACAATGAAACTCATTCTTATGAGCATGTTCCTCACAATCTACAAACTGGAAGGCCAGAATGTTGCAAACATTAGATTAAAATCTTTGAAATTGGGGCTAGAGAGATAGCACAGGGGTACGGCTTTTGCGTTGAATGCAGCCAATCTAGAACAGATGGTGGTTCAAATCCCAGCACCTCATATGATCCCCTGTGCCTGCCAGGAGAGATTTCTAAACGCTAGCCAGAAGTAACCCCTGAACTCTGCCGGGTGTGACCCAAAATCCCCACCCCCCAAAAAACAAACCTTTGAAATTTTTTGTGTGAATATGGTGAATAAAGTAAGAATTATCTTTCTGAACACAAAAATCTCAGTATTAAAATTTTCTTTCAGAGCTACAACTAGCTACAACATAGCCAGGAGTAACCCCTAAGCGTCACCAGGTGTGGCCCAAAAAACAAACAAAAAATCCTCATCAACATATTTTTAAAATCATCTTACCTCCCTAGTTTACATGTTTTCTTTCTTAAAGAATCGTGTCTTTTATGCAAGAGATAGTTTCTATTTATACCTTCAAACACATTCTATTATGCTTTGTTCCATAAAAATTATTTTTAAGTCTAAAGTTGTGTCTTCTGTTATTAATAGGCCACTCTAGCTTTTTGTTTGTTTGTTTTTTAGTTTTTGGGCCACACCCAGTGATGCTCACGGGTTACTTCTGACTATGTGCTCAGAAATCACTCCTGGCTTGGAGGACCTTATGGGATGCCGGGGGATAGAACCATTGTCTGTCCTAGGCTAGTGAGGGCAAGGCAGATACCTTACTGCTTGTGCCACCACTCTGGCCCTCACTCTAGCTTTTTTTTTTTTTTTTTTTTTTTGTGTGTGTGGTTTTTGGGTCACACCCGGCAGTGCTCAGGGGTTATTCCTGGCTCCAGGCTCAGAAATTGCTCCTGGCAGGCACGGGGGACCATATGGGACGCTGGGATTCAAACCGATGACCTCCTGCATGAAAGGCAAACGCCTTACCTCCATGCTATCTCTCCAGCCCTCACTCTAGCTTTTTTAAGAGTGTTATTTGCTTGGATGATTGTCCTCTGGCCTTTGATTTTGAGTCTATTTTTATTCTGACTATTTAGAAGTGTTTCTTACAGGCAACATAAAGTTGGATTCAGCATTTTGATCCATTTTGCCACTCTGTGTATCTTAACTGGTGCATGATATTCAACTATATCATCTCTGATTGCTTAGTCTGTGATTGAGAAGAATCTTAATATTTTACTCTATAGTGAATACTCTGCTATCTTTTTCCTTAATTAGATGTGTTTTTTTCTCAGAATATGCCCCATATGGATTTCACACAAATAGGAATATTTTAGTTTTCTTTTTTTTACACGACTGTAATGAGAATGTATTAGTATTATTCTACTTACTTTACCCTATTCACATAGCTTGTACCAAATTAAGCTTGGTCAGTCCACCATGATTTTTAAATTATTTCAATTATTCATATAAATTTAATCATATTATAGTCACAAATTATAAGCTCATTTTTCTCAAGTTTCATTTGCAAAACTACTTGCTTCACAGTTGACTTATCTACCAATGCCATCTTCCTTAGAAAACATTAAAATACTTCATCTGTGATTGCCGCCACATGCATTTCAATACAGTAGTGGCCCAAGACCTGCGGCTGCAGGTTTTGGGACCAAATCAGCTCAGAGGAGACTTCAAAAGCCAAGTGATCGGAGGTAAGCTGGCCCTGTCCAAAAAGGGTGGAACCCCCAGCCACCATGCTTAGCTCTGTAGCCAAGCACATATACTAATCAATGAACCCCTTCAAAACACTTAGAAAACACCACACTACAAGCATGACAATGGGGAAACAACACATGCCTCCAACATGCATAGAGAATGAAGATGGCAGCTCTGATGATCCAAAAATAAGAATCAAGAGGATATGAAAATAGAACTGAAAAAACTCCAATTTGAAATAACAGGATTGAAAAACTTGGTAGGCGAAATGAAAACCTCACTTGGAAAGCCTCTCCAACAGAGTAACAGTGTCTGAAACTGAATCTGTGAGCTGGAAGATGAGATGCATTACAACTCCATACAACAGAAGAGATTGGAAAAGAGCCCTAAAGCAGAATATTAAAAAAATCCTAAAAGAGTGTGAATAGACAAAATGAATTCTTTCATAAACTCAACAGAAACAACATAAGAACCATTGAAATCCCAGAGACCCAGGAAGAATCAACAGTAGAGGACATCATTACAAAGAAACTTCCATAACTAAAGACTGCATGTAAACAAATCCTCATGCTGGAAGAGTATAAGCTAAAAGAGATTTGAATAAAAGCCCTCAGGACACATCAGAGTTACAATGACAAATCCTATAGATAGGATAGGGATAGAATATAGAAAGCAGCAATATCAAAAAGGAAACTATATTCATGGAGCATCTTTAAGACTTACAGCAAACCTGTCAAAAGAAATCCTTAAAGCCTGAAGACATTGGTGGTATATAGTGATAAAACTTAATGAAATGAATGCTTTGCCTATAATAGACAGTACTGCACCCAACCAGACTCATGCTCATGTTTGAAGAAAGTATTCTTAGCTTCATGGATAAACAATAGCTCAGAAACTTTACAGACTCAAAAACAGCCTTGAAAGACAAACTGAAAGGTCTATTTTAAGACAAGACAGACCAAGTGACACACCAAAGTCCTACATGAAGATAATATTAATCCCACTACAATGAATTATCTCAACATCAATGGACTAAATGCACCAGTTAAGAAGATAGACAGAGTAGCAAAATGGATCAAAATGCTGAATCCAACTTTGTGTTGCCTGCAAGAAACATGTCTGAATAGTCAGAAAAAACATAGACTCAAAATCAAAGGTCAGAAGACAATCATCCAAACAAACAACTCTTATAAAATCTAGAGTGAGGGCCGGAGTGGTGGTGCAAGCAGTAGCCTAGCAGTAGCCTAGTAGCCTGTGCTAGCTTAGGACAGGCCACAGTTCTATCCCTCAGCATCCCATAAAGTCTCTCAAGCCAGGAGTAATTTCTAATAGCCAGAAGTAACCCCTGAGCATCATTGAATGTGGCCCAAAAACAAAAATAAAAACACACAGACAAACAAAAGCTGGAGTGACACAACTTTAGACTTAAAAAATGTGAAAAGGGACAGAGATGGACATATCATAATAATCTAGAGATGTGTAAACACTCCTAAACATATACACACCCAAATAGGGTCCAGCAAAATATTTAAAACAATTGTTGACAAATCTGAAAGAAGACATGAGTACCAACAAAATAATAGTGGGAGACCTCTATACCACTCTGTCACCTCTTGAAAGGTCAACCAGAATGAAGACTAGCAAGTATTTATAAGCTCTAAAAAGAGAAATGGAAGAAAATGTACTAGTATTTATATATAGGCTCTTCACCCCTAAAAAACTGGATATGCATACTTCTCCAGTATACATGGTCATTCTCCAGATAAACCACAAGCTGGCCCATAAAACATACCTCTATAATTCACGAGGATAGAAATTGTACAAACAACCTTCTATAATCATAATACAATAAAATTCGAAGTGAACTACAAACAAACACAGAAGAAAATTTTAATACCTAGAAATTGAACAGCATACTACTAACAATGAATTAGGGATGGAATGAAAGAGGAAATCAAAAGATTTCTGGAAACAAATGCAAATGAAGAAAAAATAATCAGAATTTATGGTACACAATAAAAGCAAAAATATTAAAAGGAAAATTTATAGCTTTGTAAGCACATATCAGGAAGGAAGAAGAAGCCTCCATAAATAACTTAATGATACAGCTTATAAAATTAGAAACTGGTCAACAAACAAAATGAACCAAAAATAGGTTAGGTAGGCAGAAGGAAAAAACAAAGCTTAGAGCAGAAATTAATGTAGTGGAAAAACAAAGAACAATTTAAAAGATTAATGAAAGCAAAAATTGGCTCTTTGAAAAAATAAAGATTGATAAACCACTTAGCAAAACTCAAAAAGAAAGGGAGAGATAAATATAATGAACTGAACTAAAAATGTAAACGGGTTTATCACTACAGATACTCAGAGATTCAAAGTAATCAGAGACTACTTTTGAAACTTTATGTAATGAAAAAAGAGAACCTGGAAGAAATGGATAAATTTTTGGACTCATAATCTTCCATGTTTGAACCAGTATGATTTATCATATCTAAGCAGACCCATCACTATTGAGGAAATTAAAATGATAATCAAAATCTTTCCCCCATAGCTCAGATGGACTTACTAATGAATTCTTTCAAACATTTCAAGTGGACCTATTACCATTTTTTCTAGGCTCTTTCAAGAAATTAAAGTAACAGAAACACTACCAAATAATTTTTATGATGCTAACGTCACACTGATAGTAAAACCAAAGATGCTGCAAAAAAAAGAAACTAATATAAATATCCCTGATGAATACAGATGTAAATATCCTCAACAAAATCCTAGCAAATAGGACCCAATACCTTATCTTGAATAAGTAAGTTTTATTCCAGAGATAGAAGGTATGCAAACCAGTCAACATAATAAACCATATCAACAAAAAGAAAAATAGAAACCATATGATCCTATTACTAGATGCAGAGAAAGCATTCGAGAAAGGTTCCTGGAAACAAATGACAATAAAGACACAAACTATCAGAACTTATGGGACACAGCAAAAGCAGTACTGAGAGGAAAATTTATAGCTTTGCAAGCACACATCAGGAAGGAAGAAGGAGCTTACCTGAGTAGCTTAATGACACAGCTAATAGAACTAGAAAGTACTCAACAAAAGGACCCAAAAATAGGAAGACAGAAGGAAATAACAAAGCTGAGAGCAGAAATCAACGAAGTGGAAACCCAAAAAACAATCCGAAAGATCAACGAAAGCAGAAGTTGGTTCTTCGAAAAAATAAACAAGATTGATAGACCACTGGCAAACCTAACAAAGAAAGAGAGAGAGAGAGAGAAACTTGATAACTCGTATTAGGAATGAAAAAGGAGAGATCACTACTGATATGACAGAGATTCAAAGGGTAATCAGAAACTACTTTGAAAAACTCTATGCCACTAAAAATGAGAACCTGGAAGAAATGGATAAATTCTTGGACTCTTATAATCTTCCACGGTTGAAAGAAGTGGATGTAGCATATCTAAACACCCCCATCACCATTGATGAAATAAAAATGGTAATCAAAAGTCTGCCCAAAAACAAAAGCCCAGGCCCAGATGGATTCACTAATGAATTCTATCAAACTTTCCAAGAGGAACTACTACCAATCCTGGCAAGACTCTTTTATGAAATTGAACAAGTGGAAACACTCCCAAATAGCTTTTATGAAGCCAACATCACCTTGATACCTAAACCAGACAGAGATGCTACGAAAAAAGAAAATTACAGACCAATATCGCTGATGAATGCAGATGCAAAGATCCTCAACAGAATCCTGGCAAATAGGATTCAATACCTCATTAAGAAGATCATCCACTACGATCAAGTAGGTTTCATCCCAGGAATGCAAGGATGGTTTAACATCCGTAAGTCTATCAACATAATACACAACATCAACAACAAGAAAAATAAAAACCACATGATTATATCAATAGATGCAGAGAAAGCATTTGACAAGGTCCAACACCCATTCTTGATCAAAACTCTCAGCAAGATGGGAATGGAAGGAACCTTTCTCAATATAGTTAAGGCCATCTACCACAAGCCAGTGGCAAATATTATCCTCAATGGAGAAAAACTAAAAGCCTTCCCTCTAAATTCTGGCACAAGACAAGGCTGTCCTCTCTCACCACTCCTATTCAACATAGCACTGGAAGTACTTGCTATAGCGATTAGGCAAGAAAAAGATATCAAGGGAATCCAGATAGGAAAGGAAGAAGTCAAGCTCTCACTGTTTGCAGATGACATGATGCTCTACTTAGAAAACCCTAAAGACTCTACCAAAAAGCTTCTAGAAACAATAGACTCATATAGCAAGGTGGCAGGCTACAAAATTAACACACAAAAATCAATGGCCTTTCTATACACCAATAGTAATAAGGAAGAAATAGACATTAAGAAAACAACCCCATTCACAATAGTGCCACACAAACTCAAATATCTTGGAATCAACTTGACTAAAAATGTGAAAGACCTATACAAAGAAAACTATAAAACTCTGCTCCAAGAAATAAGAGAGGACACGCGGAAATGGAAACACATACCCTGCTCATGGATTGGCAGGATTAACATCATCAAAATGGCAATACTCCCCAAGGCGTTATACAGATTCAACGCTATCCCTCTAAAGATACCTATGACATTCTTCAAAGAGGTTGATCAGGCACTTTTGAAATTTGTTTGGAACAATAAACACCCTAGAATAGCTAAAGCAATCATTGGGAAAAAGAATATGGGAGGAATTACTTTCCCCAACTTTAAACTTTACTACAAAGCAATAGTTATCAAAACAGCATGGTATTGGAATAAGGACAGACCCTCAGATCAGTGGAATAGGCTTGAATACTCAGAAAATGTTCCCCAGACATACAATCACCTAATCTTTGATAAAGGAGCAGGAAATCCTAAATGGAGCAAGGAAAGCCTCTTCAACAAGTGGTGTTGGCACAACTGGCTAGCCACTTGCAAAAAATTGAACTTAGACCCCCAGCTAACATCATGTACGAAGGTAAAATCCAAATGGATTAAAGACCTCGATATCCGACCCCAAACCATAAGATATATAGAACAACACATAGGCAAAACTCTCCAGGACATTGAGACTTCAGGCATCTTCAAGGAGGAAACTGCACTCTCCAAGCAAGTGAAAACAGAGATTAACAGATGGGAATATATTAAGTTGAGAAGCTTCTGCACCTCAAAGGAAATAGTGCCCAGGATACAAGAGCCACCCACTGAGTGGGAGAATCTATTCACCCAATACCCATCAGACAAAGGGCTAATCTCCAAAATATACAAGGCACTGACAGAAATTTACAAGAAAAAAACATCTAATCCCATCAAACAATGGGGAGAAGAAATGAACAGACACTTTGACAAAGAAGAAATACAAATGGCCAAAAGACACATGAAGAAATGCTCCACATCACTAATCATCAGAGAGATGCAAATCAAAACAACAATGAGATACCACCTCACACCACAGAGAATGGCACACATCACAAAGAATGAGAACAAACAGTGCTGGCGGGGATGTGGAGAGAAAGGAACCCTTATCCACTGCTGGTGGGAATGCCGTCTAGTTCAACCTTTATGGAAAGCGATATGGAGATTCCTCCAAAAACTGGAAATCGAGCTCCCATACGATCCAGCTATACCACTCCTAGGAATATACCCTAAGAACACAAAAATACAATACAAAAATCCCTTCCTTACACCTATATTCATTGCAGCACTATTTACCATAGCAAGACTCTGGAAACAACCAAGATGCCCTTCAACAGACGAATGGCTAAAGAAACTGTGGTACATATACACAATGGAATATTATGCAGCTGTCAGGAGGGATGAAGTCATGAAATTTTCCTATACATGGATGTACACAGAATCTATTATGCTGAGTGAAATAAGTCAGAGAGAGAGAGAAAAACGCAGAATGGTCTCACTCATCTATGGGTTTTAAGAAAAATGAAAGCATTCTTGCAATAATAAATTTCAGACACAAAAGAGAAAAGAGCTGGAAGTTCCAGCTCACCTCAGGAAGATCACCACAAAGAGTGATGAGTTTAGTTAGAGAAATAACTACATTTTGAACTGTCCTAATATTGAGAATGTATGAGGGAAATGTAGAGCCTGTTTAGGGTACAGGCGGGGGTTGGGTGGGGAGGAGGGAGATTTGGGACATGGGTGATGGGAATGTTGCACTGGTGATGGGTGGTGTTCCTTTTATTACTGAAACCCAAACACAATCATGTATGTAATCAAGGTGTTTAAATAAAAAAAAAAAAAGAGAGAGAAAGTCCAACACTCGTTCATGAAAAAAACTCTCAATAAGAAGGGAATGTAAAAAACATTTCTCAATATAATCAAGGCCATTTACACAAGCCAATGGCAAATATTATTTTCAATAGAGATAAACTAAAAGCTTTTCCTTTAAAATCTGATAAGGCCAAGGCTGTATGTCACCTCTCACCACTCCTATTCAATATAGTACTGGAAGTACTTGCCATAGCACTTAGGCAAGAAAAAGATATCAAGGTCATCAAGATAGTAAATGAAGAAGTCAAGCTCTCACTGTTTGCAGATGACATGTTACTATATTTAGAAAACCCTAAAAACTCTACCAAATAGCTTCTAGAAACAATAGATTTATATAGCAATGTGATGGGCTACACAATTAACACAAAAAAAAATTAATGGCCTTCTTATGCACAAATAATGCTAGAGAAAAAAATGAACATTTAAAAAAATCCCATTCATATTAGTGTCACTAATATATTATTAAATATATTGGAGTTCAAATATATTGGAGTCAACTTAACTAAAGTGGTGCAAACTCTAAAACAATCCTTCAAAAAATAAAGGAGGACATCTAGAAATGGAGATACATACCTGTTTATGAACTGGGAGGTTCAACATCATTAAAATGGCAATACTTCTCAAAGCATTGTACATATTTAATGCAATTCCTCGCAGTGGTCCTCAAACTATGGCCTGCGGGCCACATATTATATTTGTATCTGTTTTGTTTCTTCATTGCAAAATAAGATATATGGAGTGTGCATAAGAATTCGTTCATAAGTTTTGTTTTTACTATAGTCAGACCCTCCAATGGTCTGAGGGACAGTGAACTGGCCCCCTGTTTAAAAAGTTTGAGGACCCCTGCAACGTTACCCATGCCCTTCTTCAAAGAAGTGGATCAAACACTGAAATTCATTTGGAACAATAAACTACCACTAATAGCTACAGCAACACTTAGGAAAAAGAAGAGGGGAGGCATCATGTTCCTCAGCCTTAAATTTTATGACAAAGCAATAGTCATTAATCTTAATCTCTCTAATACTCAATCTTATTGTCAAATGGAAAACATTAATAACTAACTATTTATGCTATTGTCATGTGATTATCATACTAACCAAATTTAAACTATCTGTTCTACATTAGCAAGACTAAGCAGAAAATATAATGAATTTCTGTGCTCAAAAAGTATCAGGAAGAAAAATATATGAATAGAAGTGAAACTGTATTCAAAATAGTTATTTGGCCTTCAGTGTACTAGGTCAAAGGCTTCATCATCACATGCTTTTTTTATTATATTGTATACTGATGCAAATTTTATTCCTTAAATAGTTTCTACAAGCATTGTTTATGTGTCAATTGTGTATATCATTTGAATAAGCCAAAGAAATGCCCTATCTTCATGCAAATCAAAATCTGTTGGTCTCTTTCATAGCCTTAATAATACTACAAGAATAAATAGGACACAAACAAAAAAGAGGTTATATTACTCACTCCTTAAAAAATTTTTATATAATATAACTTTTAATTTCAGTTGATTTTTCTCCAGTTTTGTTCACTGTGTAATAAAGATGAATATTATTCTCAAAAAAAAAACAGCATGGTATTGAAATAAAGAGAGACAGATCAGTAGAATAGACTTGAGTATTCAGAGAATGTTTCCTTTACATACAATCAATTAATCTTTGATAAAGGGGCAAGAAATGCAAAATGGAGCAACGAAAGCCTCTTCAACAAGTGATGTTAGGCCAACTGGTCAGCCACAGCAAAAAAGTGAACCCAGACATTCATCTAACACCATGCACAAAGGTAAAATCCAAATGGATGAAAGATCTTGATATCTGACCTTAAACCATCAGATGTATAGAAGAACATGTAGGTAAAACAGTTCATACATTGATACTAAAGGTATCTTCAAGTAGGAAACACCACTGTCCAAAACAAGTGGAAGTAGAGATAAACAGATGGGACTATATTAAACTGAGAAGCTTCTGCACCTAAAAGGAAATAGTAACTAGAGTACATATGCCACCCACAGAATGAGAGAAACTATTCATCCAATATCCATCTGATAAAGAGCTGAAGTCTAAGATATACAAAGTACTGACAGAACTTAACAAGAAGGAAAACCTAACCTTATCAAAAACTGGGGAGAAATGAACAGAAACTTTCTCAAAGAAGAAATACAGATGGCCAAAAGGCACATGAAAAAATGTTCCATATAACTAATTATCTGGGAGATGCAAATCAAATCAATAATGAGGTACCATTTCACGCCACAGAGACTGGCACTTATCACAATAAACCAAGAACAGTCAGTGCTGATAGGGATGTGGGTGAAAGTACCTCTCATTCACTACTGGTGGGAAGGTGTCTATTTCAGCCTTATGGAAAACAATATGGAGATTCCTCAAAAAACTGGAAATTTAGCTCCCATACCACTTCTAGTAATATAACTTAGGAACACAAAAACACAACACAAATTTGCCTTCTACACAGCTATATTCATTGAAGTACTATTTACAATATCCAGAATCTGAAAACAACCCAGATGGCCAACAACAAATGAGTGGCTGAAGAAGCTATGGTAAATATACACAATGGTATACTGTCCGTAATGATGAAGTCATGATATTTTCCTACACATGGATGGACATGGAGACTATTATGCTGAGTGAAAAATGTCAGAGGAAGAGAGATAAATACAGAATAGTCTCACTAATAGGTGAGATTTAAGAAAAATAAAAGACATTATTGTAATAATGCCCAGAAATAATAGTGATGAGTTCCGGAAGGGCCAGCCTACTATATGTAGCTTACCATAACGAGTATTAAGTGTAGTTAGAGAAATAACTTCACTGTTAACTATTATGACATTGGTAGTGAGTGAGAGAAATAGAATGCCTGTCTCAAATACAGGCAAGGGAAGGGGGAAGACCTCAGAGGGGGACATTGATAGTGGGAGTGTTGCACTGGTAAATCTGGGTGTTCTTTTTTATGAATGAAACTAAACTACAAACATGTTTGTAAGCAAAGTGCCTAAAAATATTATTATTCAAATAAATAATAAAATAACTTATTTAATTAACTTTATAATCTTTGGTTTCTCATTTAATACAATAAAATGCAAATTGTTTCAACAATCAGTTTATATATTCATACCATGATCTTTTACAACAACTTAGATTCTGAAACTTTTATCACTGACTATATTTACCTTAGCTTCCAGTTCTCTATTCATCATTCTCTCCTTAATCTGTCCTCTATCAGAAAACTACCATAAATTTTTACTAGTCATGCAATTCATCTTATTCCTTTAGAATTATTTTATGTCCTATAATAAGTGCCTTGGCTATGTAATTCACCTAATATTGCAGGCTCCAGATGTATCTCTTTACTTTGTGCTATACATTTCATTCAATTCCAAACTTAAGTTGGACTGAAGAGTGGTTGAACTTAAAGAGAAATAGTTTACTTTATATTTTAAGACCAGAATCATTAAATAAACCATTTGAGTTGTGTTTATATTTTTTATTTTCTTTTTATAAAGCAAATATACTATTTTACTTGTAGCATGGGGCCTTTATGAAAGCTAGATGGTGCAGATAACCTAACTGAAAAACAAATTATGAATGATTCTATTACATTTCCACTGAGCGGTCTATGATCTACTTGCTCTTCAACTTTACTTCAGTATTTTTAGCATTCTTCACAATAATTTTTTTCAATACATATGTTCTACACCTGGTTCCTGTTCCTCATCTAGAGGAACAGATGACATGTTCTTCTTTCCAATTTTTTACTCAGTTGGGCTCAATTGGGAGAATTCAAGTTATAAAGCTTTTAACTACCTCAAATTTTACTCCAAATTTACCTGTTTATTACTTCCAAAGAAGTAATTCCTTTCTCAATCCAACCCACCTTTAATACCTATACAATTTTTTGGGAGTTGATATTTTATATATTTATTTGTCATCTGTATCCTTAAACTTTCATTTCATGATCACTTTCCATTTCTAAAAGTCCACTTTATTTCTTAAAAAAGTTAAGAAATGGGGGCCAGAGCCGTGGCGCAAGCAGTAAGTCATCTACCTTGCCCATGCTAGCCTAGGACAAACCACGGTTTGATCCACCTGCATTCCATATGGTTCCCCAAGCCAGGAGCGATTTCTGAGCTCATATCCAGGAATAATCCCCGAATGTCACTAGTAGTGGCCCAAAAAACTAAAATAAAAAAAGATAAATAAACTATGTAAATTTTTACTCTCACAATATAGAAACTATTCTTTTCAAGAGAGATATTGTTCTTGTGATTGGCAAACCTTAATATTTCATGTGGTATTTATATCTGTGGATTCAGAACCTACTTTATGATATAAGAGTTCCAATAATATCTATGCAGCTATGGTATCTGTCGTTTGTTTGTTTGTTTGTTTGTTTTTTATTATTGGGTCATACCTGATGATGCTCAGGGGTTACTCCTGGCTATGTGCTCAGAAATTGCTCCTGACATGGGGGAACATATGGGACTTCGGGGGAACATATAGGACTTTGGGGGATCGAACTGCAGTCCATCCTAGGCTAGCACACACAAGGCAGGCAGATACCCAGTCATTCCAAAATGACTGTCATTATGTAAGAAAATGGTTGCATTCTATCTATTTTTAGTAAATCACGCAGATTTATGGGAAGTGAGGTCATAAAATAATATTGAAACCCTTAATTTTGTAATTCTGAAACTACATAAGATTTATTCAGAGGTCACTGCCACCTAGGAATCAAATCAGGTTCTGGTTCATGCAAGAAGAACATCTTAATCCCTGAACTATCCAATTTTTTTAAACTGATTCTACTTGATCATTCACATGAATGCCTGAATTATATACAGTCTCCAACATTTCTCATTTTAATTATTTTGATACGTTTTACAATATTGAGGTGCTCATTTTTCTTCCTAGAAAATCTCACCTAAATGTTTCAACAAGTAGTTTAGAACAAACAATAACGATAGGATTTTGTTCTAGAAATTGAACCCAGGTGGCCAACCTGATGTCAAACTCTAGCATCTACCCAGCATTGCCAAGAGTGTGATACCTGAGTGCCTTTGAGTGCAAAGCCATAAGTAATCCTCCCCCATCCACCCCCAAGAAGTACAGCATGTGGTCCAAAAACTAAAAAAGAAAAATATAATTTAACAAAATAACTCACATTTCAACCAAGCTTTCTATTCTAGTCCCAAACATACTTACAGCTGAATGCTTAATGTCCAGGATTTCAATTTTCAATTTTCATCCCTAGGGCTATTTCAGAGTTCTAATAAGGGCTTGCACTCTAGGAGAGTCATTATTAGACATAGCAGTTCACCCGTGTAGTATAATTTTAAGGGTATTTAAAGGTGTTTTTTTTTCCATCAAGGTTGTAACAATATAACTGATCATAGGGAGAAATGCATTTTTCCATTTAAAAAGAATCTAGTCAATTATTTAACAAACTTATAATATTTACTTACACTTTGTTTTAATAAAGAAAAATAATTACTTCAGAAGAAAAGGATGTCAGAATAAACTAATAAAACTGGGAAATTCATTGGGACAATATTACATTACTTTAATAGATATTATTTGCTCACCCTGAGCAAAAATGATCAAGTTGATTGGTAGGTTTATGTACCCATATGACACTTTGACTATATGCCTATCAATATAAGTGATTATAAGTGATTATTCAGTCATGAAGCTGACTGCAATTGCCACACACTGAGTGGTGAAACTGCAAGTTGCTGTTCATCCTTTAAGAAGAATATTAAATCAAATATATTTGCTTAGGACAAGAGTTAGTAAGATCGTTATTCATTAGAATAATAAAAATATCCTAAATTATTGTACAGAAAGGTTGCCATTTATAATGGTCCAGTATCAATGATAAAAATAAGCAAAGAAATCTGTGGTAGAAGACACCACTCCATAAGAAATAGACACTGCCCAAAAAGAGCAAAAAGCCCTCTTCCCAATTCTAAATAGAAACTAGCAAAAGCATGTGTGATGCCATAATCTGTAGTATTACAAGGAACACAGTGATATTTTGTTGTTGTTAATTTTGTTTTTTTTTAGGCCACACCCGGTGACGTTCAGGAGTTACTCCTGGCTGTGCACTCAGAAATCGATCCTGGTTTGGGGGACTCTATGGGATGTCAGTCTCTCTTAGGCTAGCTGGACTAGCTTGAGCAAGGCAGACACCTTACGTTCTGCGCCACTGCTCTGGCCCCAACAGTTATTTATTTTTTTTTTAAATTATTAATTCAAAAGTCCTGGTACACCACTCAATAAGAGGAGAACAGGAGAGCTGATTGTTGGCAAAAAAAAATTTTTTTTTCTAAAACTCTAAGGCAGATGGAGTCTTTTCTTCAAGGTGTGGAAGTGAAGAGAGTCAGGAATATTCATTCTTTCCTTGCTAGTTATTAAAAATTCTATCAGTGATGAATGGCATAGGATCATTCCTATTTTCCTTTCTCAAGCAACAGTTTTCTAAATAATGTTTGCAAATGGAAATTAGCTCTTCATTTCACATTAATATCTTGAATATACACTATGTATATAAAACAGACTCTGTATCAGATGTGAAAACAAGAGAAACAGGCATAAAAAAATGTTTGCTTGTTTGTTTTTTGACCCTGGAACTGCTTGGTCTTTAAGAGTCATTGATCCAAATAGTTGGAACACAATAGGAAGAAATGCTTATTCAGTAAAATTTAAAGTCAGTGAGAAGCAATGGATACAAAAGGGTACAAGAGATAGGCATATGTCAGTTCTCAAAGAATCTCTATAAAATTTTATCTTAAAAATTTGGAGGAAATGGGAAAACTAATAGTCTTAGGGCTTACTCCTAACTCTTTGATTTCGGGTCACCTGTTGTAGTCCTGTAGGACCATGTGAGATTCCAGAGATCCAACTGGAAATTGACTGCATGCAAGGCAAGTAACTGACTCCCTGTATTATGATCGAGGTTTAGATTTATTTATTTATTTATTTTTATTTTTTATTTATTTTTTAACATAATTTTTATTTTGATCATAGTGGCTTACATATTGTTGACAATAATATTTTAGGTAAATATTTACATAAATTCAAGGGGGATTCCCATCACCGGTTTGTCGTCCCTACTCCTCCGTTTTTGTCCTACCTCCCATATCCTCTTCCCTCACCCCCAGGGCTGCTAGAATATGTGGTCCCCTCTGTACCTAGCCTATTACTTCATAGTCTTACACCTGTTTGGTCCTGATGCCTCCCTTATTTCCCCCTCTAATTGGGAGGCAGGAGTAGGTAGTTCAAGTTATGTGGTTTTGTTTGAAGAGGAGAAAAGTAATAAACTGGGGTAAAAGTCTAATACGCCGAAAATAAGCAGAATTCTTCTAGAGGCTCTCGTCATCGGTTTGAGAGACGAAGGAGAAAAAGAAGGTGAAACATTCCACCACTACGAAAAGAAGTGTCAAATATCTATTAAGGATTCCAACAATAACGCTAAGCACTACAAAAACAAAACAAAACAAACAACCAAAAAACGCCGTGGTCTTGAGATAAGCACCATGGCAAAGCACATAAAGAGGGAAAAGAAGGGGCCGGAGAGATAACATGGAGGCAAGGTGTCTGCCTTTCATGCAGGAGGTCATCGGCTGGAATCTCGGCGCCCCATATGGTCCCTTGTGCCTGCCAGGAGCAATCTCTGAGCCTGGAGCCAGGCATAACCCCTGAGCACTGCCGGGTGCTACCCAAAAACCTGAAAAAAAAAAAAAGAGGAGAAAAAAAGATAAGTATAAGTGGGGGCAACAACTTCAATAACCACACCAAAACAAAGAAATCAACCAAAAATAGATAGGTAAATAAAAATAATAATAGTAGTACATGAAGATAAAAAGTAATATATGAAAAATAAACAATGTTTTGTGTTTTTTTTTCCCTCCTGTCCAGGCACAGTAAATATTGGGGTCATTCGAAAAGGGATTCACATGGCCTAAGAGATATGGGTTTTCTCCGCCCTTGGAGTATATTGTCATGGGATCAACTATAGACTCTGTTCATGATCCTTTATTCTCCCGGTGGTGCATTTGTGGTGTTTGGGAGACTTCTGCTCCGTCCTGGGTGATACAGTGAGTCCTCTGTATCTAGAGATCTCAGTATCTGCACAGTTATAGGGGTGGGACTTATGATGAAGTCAGTCTTTGTGGTTGTAGAATCTGTTCCCTCAGTGTCATTTTAATCCATCTTCTGTGGTTGGTGGTCTTGGTCTTGGCACTAAACCTTGGATGGCACCTAGGATAACGCCTTTCCTTGTGTTTCCAGAAGCCCCATTCCGTTACAGTTGTCTCTGCCAGACCTTTGGAACTGGGGATCATGGTTGTTGTGCAGGTCGTAGCTCAAACTCTAGACTAGGGCTTTTTTATTGGTCCCAAGATATATACAGTCTGGTCATGGTTCTAGCAGCCAGTCCTCTGTAAATCGCGTTCTTGGTTTTTGGACCTACCAGCGGATGACAAGTCTTCTGATTTTGTCTTATCGGTGGCTGGTAAGGCAGGATAACCTGCTCTTGGGTCAAGTTGTTCCCCTTTTCCTCGTTGTCAGGATATCGTATTAGAGCTGGCACTCGTTGGTGTTCCAGCAGTAATAAAGTTGTCCCGGATGGGGTTTGTTTCCTGCAGCTGTTGTGAAGGACTGTGCCGTTTCTGTGACTGGGATCCAGGGTTCAAGGCTGGACGGATGGGATCTAATCTCTTGAGGTCTAAGTTGATTCCACATGACATATTTTCAAGGTAGGAGTTATCCCTGTATTGTAAACAACTATGAGTTTCTATCTCTAGTAGATAAGAGCTCTTTTTTATGTGAAAGATTTTTCCTTTTTTTAGTGTGCCTTTGCAGAGAGAAATGGTGCTACGTTATATTGTTGGTGCATTTGGGGGTGGACAGAGAGAAAAACAAAAACAGGTCATATACCCAAAAAAGATTAAAAAAAATAGGATTAACAATGTATGTGCTCACATATGTATATGTAGACCAGACAATTAAAAAATGAATTAACGGAGTATTTAAAGGACCAAAGTGATGCAAAAGACTACCTTACATTTGGCGAAAGGCAGGTAAAGAGGAGGTGTAATACAGGTCTTATGTTTATGTTGGGGGTACAGGTTTTCCCATTGTCATTTTCTTGTAGTGTGTGGGTTCTCAGGCACCTTTCCATCACACCCCCTGACCTTCTTCAGTTTGGTGAAAGATTTGCTGCAGGGAGGTCTTGGGAAGAGTTCTTGTATTGGGGCTACTTTTGGAACTAAGTCCGGTTTCAAGTAACAGTCCACATTAGGGGAAGATGGTAGGGAGGGCCACGCAGCATGGGTCCGCAGGGGAGTTAGCTGACTTTTCTTGCAGGAGACGAAGTGTGGGTTTGACTGGGTGTCTCTTCGTTTGGGTACTGGGTACTGGTTCATTGGGGTAGGAGGTCAATCTTGATGCCTAATAGATTAAGGACTGAGGGTGAAGAGTGTTAATACAGTGGGAAGTCTGGATGGGAATGAGGGATGAAGGGGTAGTTGGATTTCCAAAGGGGGGAAAGAGGAAGGTATATGGTAGGGGTAGGAAGGGAGAAAAGAGAAAATACATTAGAAAGAAAGGGAAAAGAGAAAAGAAAAAAAGTAGAGAGAAGAGTAGAAAAGAAATGATAAAAAAGAAAGTAGTATTTATTTTTTTGGTTTTTGGGCCACACCTTTTGATGCTTAGGGGTTACTCCTGGCTATGCACTCAGAAATCGCTCCTGGAAAGGAGGATCATCTGGGACACTGGGGATCGAATTCAGGTCCATCCTGGGTCAGCCCTGTGCAAGGCAAACACCCTACTGCTGTGCTTGCTATCGCTCCAATCCCAAGACCTAGATTTTTATCTGTAGGAAACCTATAACATTTCTGTTACACTCACAAATTTAAATAAGTTGTTCAAGTGTCTGCTAGGCAGCAATATAACAGAATTAATGGATATTTTGGAAATAACTGGAAATCACTAAAAATGAACAATTATTTTCTTTAGATAAATTTTTCAAGTAAGCAAATTTGTTCTAAAAGTTATTGGTACATAATGAAGTAGTGTCAGGCCTTGCATAGAGAAGACACTGGTTTAATACCAGTAGCACATCAATCCCCAATAACTCCCATTGCTACATGTGGCTCTGGAAGCCTCTGAATACCATAAGTTACTGTGGCACTGAAAAACTCAAGCAGCACTGTATCTCTGCACCTTTATATTGCGATGTTACCCTAGTTGGCTGAGAATCACTGTGAAGGCCTCTGGATCTTCTTAGTACCCAGACCACCCCCAACACAATTCTATTTGGTAGATGATAAAAATTCATTTACAGACTCAAAAATGCTGGGGCCAGAGCTATGGCTCAGTGGTAGAGAATTTGCCTTGCATGCAGCTGACTCAGGATAGACAGTGGTTCAATTCCTGGTCCCCTGAGCTAGGAGCAATTTCTGAGTGCATAACCAGGAGTAATCCATGAGCGTCACCAGGTGTGGCCACAAACAAACAAACAAACAAACAAGAAAAGCCTCATAGGGCATTTGCCTGTATGAGGCCAGATTGATTCATGACACACATATGGTCCCTTGAGTCCTATCTAAAATTATCTTTGTGCTCAAGAGTCTGGCTTAAATCATGAGTACAATTAGGTATGGCTTATACTCAAAATAAATGAGGGAATAGAGCAATAGCACAGCGGTAGAGCATTTGCCTTGTAAGCGGCTGATCCAGGACAGATCTAGGTTAGCTCCCCTGGCATCACATATGGTCCCCCAAGTCAGGAGTGATTTCTGAGCTCATAGCCAGGAGTAACCCCTGCATCACTAGGTGTAGCCCCAAAACCAAAATAAATAAAAAAGTCAAAATAAATGAATAAATTGTACCTGAGTATGCATTAAACAAAAAGCACATTTTGTGTGGAAGGGTGTAGAACCATCTAAGGATAGCAATGGCTCTGGATATTTCTGGATTAATAAACCACATGACTGACCCCCCTTAAAGTAACTTATCATCAGCCAAATCCTTTTCTTCCTGTTTCTTGATACACTCTCTCATTTAATATATCTGTTATCCTAAACTCTTATCAACAGAATGGGTCCAAGAAGAATATTTAAATAAATTGCTTCAAATATCAGACATGCTGGAGAGGCAGCCTGCACCTGCAGCCCCAAAAGCAACTGTATTGAATAATCAGAGTTACTAATCAGAGTTGCAGTTCATTCATTCAACTCGTCATCGTAAGATATGAAACATTTGATTTTTGCCCCCAAAGTTGCATTGAGTAGATGCATATCTCATTTGATTAAGTAAAGCAACACAAACAAAATCAGTGAGCTCTAATGTGTAGCTCTTAAGAAGCTCTCAATAAATCCAAGTTTCTTCCATCAAAAAGGCTCTTGGCTTTTCTCTTTGGTATGTGCACTTTCTGGCACTTAGAGACAATGTCTGCACGATCCAAAAATCGTGCATGATAAGGGACCAGAAAGATTGTACAACGAGTAGAGTACTTGCCTACTGTGCAATTGACCAGGATTTCAGCTCCATTG